>NC_142929.1:61079399-61301899 GCF_046866305.1 Octopus bimaculoides | reverse complement strand
AAAAACTGTGTTAGTATGGTCATGTAATGCATATGGCTGAGTACTACTGCATAAAGAAATGCCAATGTCTGTGGGGGGAATCTGCAGTAAAAGTAAACCCAGGAAGATATGAGATAAAGTGGTGAGAAATGATCTTCAGATGTTGACCCCCCATAAAGGAAATTACAAGGGACCAAGACTTCAGGCAATTTGCTGTGTTTGAGACGACATGTCAAGCTAAATAAAATCATGGCCGTCCATATATACAAGCATGTCCTTTATAGTCATGCTCCCTACAACAATCTGTCCTTAGGCAAAACTTCCTACAACCCATCTTCCCAAGAGATCCCAATTCTAGCCACTCCAATTTCTCTCACCATCACATGTTACAGTCACCTCTTCCCCGTCTCTATATATCTCTCCTCACACTCTTATGGAACATCCCTCTCTATCTCTTCTGTACTCCTTTTACTTCTCCACTGTTCCCTGTGGGTACATCTTAATGCATCTGCAACACCATTTATTTCTCTCTCTCTACATCTGACTATCTCCCTATTTTTCTTTCTAACTCTATCTCTCCTTCACCTTTCTATTCTTACCGAGATAGCCAAGTATCTTCTCTATAGTAAGATTCCTATCATTATCCCTCTGTTACACTCTAACCTCTCACCTGTTACAAAGCCACTAGCCTTGAGTGCACTTGCTCTTCTAGCTGAAAAGTGTTCATCTCACAAGTTACTTGGTGACCCCACTGGTGTTGGTGCCACATAAAAAATCACCAGTGCTTGTACCACGTAAAAAGCACTCAGCAGACTCTAAAAGTGTTTGGCACTGGGAAGAAACTATGTCAAAACAGATAGTGGAGCTTGGTGCAGCTCTCTGTCTTGCCAGTTCCTGTCAAACCATTGGACCCTTGCCAGCAGGGAAGATAGATGATAAACTATGATGATGATGATAATGTACACACACACACACACACACACATGCACACACACACGCAGGTACATGCACACACACACATATACATATGCATACGCACGCATGTGCACACACACACACGCACACACACACACACGTATATATTATTTAAAACAGTTTGATTCGGCTCCATGCGACTTAAAGTTTTGTGGGCTTCTAACACACACACACACACACACACACACACACACACACACACATACACACACACACATTTATTATTTGATAAACATCATATATGTTTTTATGTGTTACTATTGGTTCCAAGTAATGAGAGCATGCCAAACAGTGTTTTTTAACACATCTGGTGTCTTAATACTATCATCAGATACTGCCCACACGGTATAACAAACTAGAACATCAGATGTGTTAAGAGGCACTGTCTGGCATGCTTTCAGCAATGTAACTAACAGTAGCACATAAATACATATATTGTGTTTATCAAATACTATTTATCCCGCACCAGATGGAGTACTTTTCTTGTTGATCTTGCCATCACAGAACACCTGGCATGGGTGGGACGATAAATATGTATATATATATATAAAGTCATATTATTACTGTTATATACAGTAATGGCTAGCAAGTTTAGACCTTTACTGGCACAATATATAGTAATTTAAGAAAAGAAGGGTATAAATACTAGGCTTAAAAATGTACTGCGGTCGATTCATTTGACTAAAAAATTCTCCAATGCAGTGCCCAAGCATGACCACAGTCAAATGACTGAAAAATGTAAAAAAATAAAATAAAGATAAAAGATATATATGACGTATCACAATGTTGCTTCTCTGAGTTTCACATTGCCACTATCTCAGATTTTAATAAATTTATAGAATCTTTTAGATGTATTAAGTATTTCTTATCCTTCTGGTTGTAAACAATAATGCATTGTTATGCATATATATGTATACATACATGCACACACACACGTTTGTGTGTGTGTGTGTTTGTGTTTTTGCAAACACACATATATGGAGGCATTCATTAAACTTACAAGACCATAGATTCTGCACCTGGCTTTGTTTTTGTTGTCTGAACACTATCTGCTGTGATTGTAGCAACCCATCTCTAAGAGACAATCTGAGAGCAAAGTTTGCATTTGAAGTCAGCATCTGCAAGTCTTGTCCTGGTGCTGTATTTGTGTTGATTTTACTTTTCTTCATCAGCAAACATCAGCTTCTCTTCACTTTTTTTTTTAAACCTTGCCTAGTTCTGGTCTCCAGCTGGAGCAATCACCAGCAGTATCACCTCACCTTTCATTGTTCATGTAGAGAAATGTCTTGCAGACATCTTTGACACAAAGGTGGACTGGTGGCAGTGGTGGGTGTCACCCTTATGTTCTCTTGCCAGTAGCAAGTATTTTAGGTTTCTGCCATCTGAAATTTAATGTTTGTTGTCTACTCAGTAGAAGCAACACCAGACACAAGTTAGAGTAAAATGACATGATGGTCTCATTTTTTGGCTACTTGGCGTATCCACTTTATGACCAGGTTCCACTTCAGGCTGTATAGGAAATATTTCATATATATATATATATATATATATATATACAAATAATACAAATAATATGTGAGTATATGCATATATACGTACATGTATGTACATACCTACATCTACATGTATATATAGATGCATATGTGGGTACAGGACGTCACAGAAAAAACGTGGACAAAATGAAAAAATGAGAACATAAACAAAGCACAGAAAACAAATTTTTTTTGGACAACGGTAGGAACACACAGGAAAACAGGCCACATAGAGAACATTTCCTTCATCAGCTGCCCCTATTCTAAGAGTGTGTCCTACCCTTATCTTCAAAATGCTTAGTTTAGAATAGAGGCAGCTGATGAAGGAATAATTCCATAAGTGGGTTGTTGTTTTCCTATGTTTTCATTCTGTTGTCTGTAAACAAAGTGCGTTTTGTTTTTATGTTCCCGTTCATTGTTCTAACGTCCTGTACCCGAATATGCATCTATATACACATGTAGATGTAGGTATGTACATATATGTACGTATACATGCTTATATATCATTTGTATTTATATATATATATATATATATATATATATATATATATATATATATACACATATACATATATATATCATCATCATCATCATCATCGTTTAACGTCCGCTTTCCATGCTAGCATGGGTTGGACGATTTGACTGAGGACTGGTGAAACCGGATGGCAACACCAGGCTCCAGTCTGATTTGGCAGAGTTTCTACAGCTGGATGCCCTTCCTAACGCCAACCACTCAGAGAGTGTAGTGGGTGCTTTTACGTGTCACCCGCACGAAAACGGCCACGCTCGAAATGGTGTCTTTTATGTGCCACCCGCACAAGCCAGTCCAGGGGCACTGGCAACGATCTCGCTCGAAAATCCTACAGGAGCCAGTCAGGCGGTACTGGCAACGGCCACGCTCAAAATGGTGCATCTCATGTGCCACCCGCACAAGAACCAGTCCAGGGGCACTGGCAACGATCTTACTTGGCTTGCCGGGTCTTCTCACGCACAGCCCATTTCCAAAGGTCTCGGTCTGTAGTCATCGCCTCGGTGAGGCCCAATGTACGAAGGTCTTGCCTCACCACCTCAGCCCAGGTCTTCCTGGGCCTACCTCTTCCACGGGTTCCCTCAACTGTTAGGGTGTGGCACTTTTTCACGCAGCTATCCTCCTCCATTCTCACCACATGTCCATACCAGCGCAATCGTCTCTCTTGCACGCCACAACTGATGCTTCTAATGTTCAGCTTTTCTCTCAAGATACTTACACTCTGACGGGTATTCACATTGACATTACACATCCAACGGAGCATACTGGCTTCATTCCTTGCGAGCTTACGTATGTCCTCAGCAGTTACAGCCCATGTTTCACTGCCATGTAGCATGGTTGTTCGTACGCATGCGTCATACAGTCTGCCTTTTACTCTGAGTGAGAGTCCCTTTGTCGCCAGCAGGGGTAAGAGCTCTCTAAACTTTGCCCAGGCTATTCTTATTCTAGCAGCTACACTTTCAGCGCACCCACCCCCACTACTAACTTGGTCGCCCAGATAGCGGAAGCTATCGACTACCTCTAGTTTTTCACCCTGGAATGAGATAGAAGTTGTTTCCTGTTTGTTTGCAGTCTTTATTGCACCTGAACATCTGCCACAAACAAAAACTAACTTGCTAGTTAACCTGCCTTTGATGTTGCTGCACCTCTTATGTGTCCAGCAACATATATATATATGTAGATGTAGGTATGTACATATATGTACGTATACATGCTTATATATCATTTGTATTTATATATATATATATATATATATATATATATATATATATATATATATATATATATATATATATTTATATATATATATATATATATATATACATATATATTATTCTTTTATATGTTTCAACCCTAAGGGTGTAGCCATGCTGGACCACACAGACATATATATATGTGTGTGTGTGTATGATATATATATATATATATATATATATATACATATATATATGGGGAGAGTGAGAGAGAGAGAGAGAGAGAGAGAGAGAAAGAGAAAGAGCAAAAAAGAGAGAGAGAAAGAAGGAGAGAGAGAAAGGGACATACATATACACACACATGCATCAAACTCTAATTTTCAATTATATGTCTAATTTAGATTTTAGCCCTTTATTGTTTTAATTAACAGAAATGTATGTTTTGTCTTGCACACTAATCCATGATTGTGTGAACAGAAATACATTGTATGAAGAGATGTTGTATATAGCTTTGATGTATATTGACATTGTGTTATCTTCTATTTACACGATATCATTCTTGCATGAACACAAATGCTCAAATGATCCTCAGTTCAGTTTAAGGCAAACTGCTGTGATAATTTGTTCTTTCAACAAATATTAAGGATTGACTAGTCCAGTGTTTAATTAGCTGAAACATTGCAAATGTTGGGAAATCATCATCATCATCATTATCATCCTCATCATCATTTAACGTCCGTCTCCCATGCTGCCATGGGTTGGACGATTTGACAGGAGCTGGCCAGGTAGAAGACTGCTTCAAGCTTCAGAGTCCGTTTTAGCTGGATGCCCTTCCTAACAACAACCACTCAGTAGAGCACAATAAGTCAACCTAATGATGAGCGACACATACTTCTGAGTTTTAAAGCTGACTATATAAATGAGTTGTGAATATTGAGTAATGACTAAAGGATTATGATCACAAATGCAAGTGGCCAAAATGGGGTTCTTACTCAGTAAGGTGTATAGCACAGAGATGAGGCTGTCTCTCCAGGACAGCCTGCTTCTTCATATTGAGAGGTCACAGGTCTGGCACTACCATCATATTTTTTTAATCCTTTTCTTTTAATTGTTTTAGTTCGTTGTCTGTGGCTATGCTGGAGCACCACCTTGAACGGTTTTAGTCGAACAAATCAACCCCAGAACTTTCTTTTTAAGCCTAGTACTTATTCTATTGGTCACTTTAGCTGAACTGTTAAGATATAGGGATGTAGACACACCAACACTGGTTGTCAAGCAGTATGGCGGGGTGGGGACCACAGGCACAAAGACACATAGATGTATACACACACACACACACACATGACGGGCTTCTTTCAGTTTCTGTCTTCCAAATCCTCACACAAAGCTTTGATTGGCCAAGGCTATAGTAGAAGACACTTGCCCAAGGTACTCTGCAGTAGGACTGAACCTGCAATCATATGGTTTGGGAAATGGATTCTTCATGCTAAGCAAAGAATGAAAGGCAAAGTCGACCATGTCAGAATTTGAACTCAGAACGTGAAGACAGATGAAATGCCACTAAGCATTTCATCCAGTGTTCTAATGATTCTGCCAGCTCACCATCTGAAATTACTTTGAAATATTGATGGAGAGTTTTAATTTAAATCACTTAAAAGTAAGAAATTTCTATGATAGAACCAGGGCTGACTAAGGTGGGTTGGTACCAAAAGCATGTGGCCTTAATTGAACTGTCAACATTATGTAGTATATTCAGCTTAGTTGTTGCTGACAACAAACTGAAAATATATTTTTTGACTCCACTCCCTCTAAATAAATGTTATCATGCCACTCCTCTACAGCAGTGCTCTGCAACCTTTTTTCACTTGTGGTACACTTATTTTCTTTTCAAAAATTCAGTGGTACACCTGAACTAAAAATATAAGTATAGGGAAAAAAATTATATTCCTGTTACACCGTGGCACATGTAGCATCGTCTCATGGCACACCACTGTACTCTACAGCAAGAAACCTGTTCTGCACTCTTTACTCTTTTACTCTTTTACTCTTTTACTTGTTTCAGTCATTTGACTGCGGCCATGCTGGAGCACCGCCTTTAGTCGAGCAAATCGACCCCGGGACTTATTCTTTATAAGCCTAGTACTTATTCTATCGGTCTCTTTTGCCGAACTGCTATGTGACGGGGACATAAACACACTAGCATCAGTTGTCAAGCAATGCTAGGGGGGACAAACACAGACACACAAACACACACACACATATATATATACATATATACGACGAGCTTCTTTCAGTTTCCGTCTACCAAATCCACTCACAAGGCTTTGGTCAGCTCGAGGCTATAGTAGAAGACACTTGCCCAAGGTGCCATGCAGTGGGACTGAACCCGGAACCGTGTGGTTGGTAAGCAAGCTACTTACCACACAGCCACTCCTGCGCCTGACCATTACTCCATTACTCTATTACTTTCTACTCATTTGTAGTCTCCAAGCATAAAGTTCCCCTACCCCATCAGCCTTCAGAGTTTATAGTTTTGTGAGCTGTATGATAACCTCACTAATGCTGGTGGCTTGAAAAAAAAGCATCCAGTACACATTGTAAAGTGGTTGGCATTAGGAATGGCATCTAGTCATAGAAACCATGCAGTGCTTGGGCCTTTTGAATCCTGTCAAACCATCAAACTCAAGTTAACATGGAACATGGACATTTAATATTAAAATCTATCTTTTATCTTTTACTTATTTCTGCCATTAGACTGTGGCTATGCTGGGGCACTGCCTTGAAGAAGTTTTAATCAAACGAATTGACCACAGTATTTATTTTTGTTTTTTAAGCCTGGTACTTGTCAATTGGTTTATTTTGCTGAACTGTTAAGTTATGGGGATGTATACACACCAGCACTGATTGTCAAGCTGTGAAGTGGGGGGGGGGACAAACACAAAGACACACACACGCACGCACACACACACACATACACACACACACACACACACACACACACACACACAAACACACAAACATATATATATATATATATATATATATGATATGTTTCTTTCAGTTTCCATTTACCAAATCCTCTTACAAGGCTTTGGTCAGCCTGTGGCTATAGTAGAAGACACTTGCCTAAAGTGCCATGCAGTGGGACTGAACCTGGAACCATGTGGTTGGGAAGCAAGCTTCTTACTACACAGTCACTCCTGCACCTAAATTCAATTAAATTCAGTGATATTTCTTATTGAGCTATATCTAATATTTTTTGTTTAAGGTTATTTACTTTTATATGATCTGCTCATATAAGATCTATTAATTATAATTTGTTAGCATTTTGAACATAGACAAACCTCAATCACTCTTGCACCTTTCTCTTTAAATCCGAAATTTTCAACCTTTTATTTCTTTATTTACCTACAGAGAAATAAAAGCATTTATTGTCCTGGGACATTTCAAAATTGCTTCCAGGTTGAATTTCTGAATAAAAAGCATTTGTTGATTTTTTTTTTCAATATAACACTGGATTTGAACCAGGAATCTTGTGGCTGTAAGTCTATCCTGTTTATTCATCTAGTGTCAGTGAGAGCCAGAGATCCATGACATATTCTTCCACTGCTATAAGATGCCGGCAAAGACATTAAAGTAGTTATTTTCAGCTTCTCAGTGGGGTGATGTTTTCATACTACAAATGTTTGCCTCACATATATATGTGTGTGGTTGTGTGTGTGTGAATGTATTTATGTATGTATATATATGTAAGTGGATATACATATATGTATGTCTGCATATATAATACCTACATACATACATATATATATATATATATATATATATATATATATATATATATATATATATATATATATATATATATATATATATATATATATATGTATGTATGTATGTATGTATGTATGTGTGTGTGTGTGTGTGTGTGTGTGTGTGTATGTATATATGTAAGTTGAAGCAAAACAAAAGCAAAAGATAAGATATAATTACTGATTGTCAGTTGATTACACTATTGCTTTTAAAATGCATCAACTTCATGCTGAGCTGCTAGAGTTAACCATAGCTGCTGCCCTAAAAGATCAAGCCAAAATGGTGCTATCAAGTCCTTAGTAGTCAGTTCCGACCAAATAGCATCTTGTCAAGCCAGAATTACATAAACAGACATTATTATTTCTGTTAATAGTAACTGCACTGTGTGCTTTATCTAAAATGCTAGAATCTTAAAATAAAGCACTCAACGAAATGCTTAAACTCTACCTTGCATTGATTCAAAGTCTCTGTTGACCTTTTCAGTCATACTGGCTCCATCGTTTATGCTTGTCCTGATATTGCAACTGATGTGTCTCTTCATTGAGGAAATAATTGTGCTTATTTCCTTTAGAGACCTGTTAAAAATCTCTCAGTTGATATTTACTTCTTTCTTAATATTCAACAACTATTTTGCGAAAAATAAGTAACATTAGAAAAGAAGAAAAAAAAAGAAAAATTAACCTAACTTTTGTCTCATAGAATTATCCATTCACTTTAATGGTATTTATATACAAATTATTAGGTGCAACTTGTTTCAGTAGCATATAATCTAAACTAGGAACAACTCCAGACAATGCTGCATATTATTAGTGACAAGTAAGAAATTAAAAACCAGTCTTGTGAGTGAACCTGTTACTAAAATAAGATGCTTTATATAGAATCTGTCTTTCTTTTCTTTCTTAGAGAAAAAAAGAAAGAGTAATAATAAGAAAGAGTGCAGATAAAAATATTTAAAAAATCATTTTAAATCATGTTATTTAAAAATAAAATAGTTAATTAAAAGCAAAACAATTAATTTTGAGAGATGCTTAGAAGCTCCAACAAAAGTTTTAAAAATGATTACATATATACTATGATAACATATGTAGATAGTTTAAAAGTTTATTCTGTTTTTAATCATTTATATTTCCAGTTCAATCCCACTGTGTAGCAGTCACTTTCAGCATATATCTTCCACTAAAGCATTGGGTTGACTAATAACTTTAGAGTAGAATGTGATTGATAGAAAATGTGCAGAAAATTGTTGTGTGTGTGTGTGTGCGTGTGTAGCTATCCTTCCACCAATCCCAAAACAAGTTGTGCCCATTTTTTTTTTTTTACTTATAAACTTCGCAATTCAATAAAAAGAGATTGATAATATATTGATACCTGGCTGAAACCAGGACCAGGATCATTATGTTCAACTAAAATCTTTGAAGGTAGTAATGTAGCATGGCCAGAGTCCAATTGCTGAAAATAGTAAAAGAATTTTTTAAAAATAGCAAAACATTTTAAGCACCTTATTTTTATTTCTCACAAAAAAACTCCATTTGAGGCCAGACTGTTTCACTGGTTGAATGGTCTGATTTAAATAAGCATCAAATTTAATATATTAGTTCATATATATTCATATACATATGCATATATATTTACACACATCCACATATATATACGTGCATGTGTGTGTGTGAGTGTGTGTGTGTGTGTGTGTGTGTGTGTGTGTGTGTGTGTGTGTGTGTGTGTGTGTGTGTGGTATAGGTATATGTATATATGTCTCTCAATTTCTCTCTTTCTCTCTCTGGTATGTGTGTGTGTGTGTGTGTATATATATATATATATATATATATATATATATATATATATATATATAACCACAGTAAGCACATAAATATGAAACAAGGTGGAAAAAATAGTACTCAAATACTGGAGGTAGAGTAATATGTTTTATTACTCTAACTCTAGTATTTGAGTACTATTTTATTTTGGGTTGTGATATTTTATAAGATTCAGGTAAAATCTTGTAGAATGCCATGCAAAGCTTGTCCACAGTTACTGACTACCTGATGTCATCATACAGTGGAAATGCTCCTGCTACTGGATATATAGGAATTCCATAGTATCCATAAAGTTTATATAATTAGATAAATTATAGAAAAGGGAATAATAACAATATTAAAGCTATGAGAATTGTTTTGACTCATTTTTACATCCGGGTACATCAGTGAAATGTTGGGTAATCTTTATCATGCATCCAAGATGCAATATGTGCCTTTTCAGGTGATTGTTGAAATAGGTCTTTCATTAGATCCTGTCATTTTCTATCTATCTATCTATCTATCTATCTATCTATCTATCTATCTGTCTGTCTGTCTGTCTGTCTGTCTGTCTGTCTATCTATCTATCTATTTATCTATCTATCAATATGCGTGTGTGTGTGTGTAAAAGAAAATAGATCTATTTTAGTAAGCATATCTCCTTTAGAAGCCAATTCTTTGGTAAACCTATTTTTTCTTATTTACATTTATATTTTTTCTTATTCTTTGACTCTTTTGTGTTTTTTCTTTGATATTTTTATTATTTTTTTTATTTTATTGTAGTTATCTACTGCTTCTTTCCCTGAATTTATATTGATCTATGGGTATTGCTTCCTTAAATCAAACCATATATGGTAACCTGCTGAATACATTTATTGTCTGTGTTGGGTCATCTTTTTTTTCTTTGATAGACATGATGTTTTGAACTGCCATGAATCATTCTGAAGATTAGTCTGTAAGTTAAATTTTTCAGCACACTATATATATGTGTGTACATATATATTTATATGTATATCTTATATATTTGTGAATGATAATGCACTAACAAGATTATGAAACAGCTGTAAACAAATGGAACAAATATCTGTTCTCTCACCTTACTTCTCTTATCTGTTTTATTCATATATGTAACTCTGTATGTATATGCTAACAACTCTATAGTACCATTTTGGGTTGATCATTTAGAACTGCAGCTATGGTTGATTCAGATCTGTATGAATGAATGTTAATAAAATTACCTGACTGGATCTCTGTGATAGTGTGTCAATATACATATTAGCACCCTTTGATCTATAATATAAACTCATCTGGTTTAAAGTCTTATATTCTAATTATTACAGGTATGGTGATGCAAACAGGAAAAATGGAACTCAAACTGTGAGCACGTATATTTTTATTAATGTTTAGGAGTAACAGAGTGACTCAAGAGCCTAGAGTTTTGTGCATTGGCACTTATCAAACTAGTTACAGATCACAGAGCTGTGGATTTATACAGCTGGTGAAAATTTATATTTTTCTGAATTATTCTAGAATGAATTTTAAAATATTTTAATTATTATAAATCTATTTGAGAACCCTTTACTATGTTATGTTCCAAATACCATATTAATAGAGGCAAAGTTAGCTATATCACTAAACACTTTCAGATTCTTGAATATTTTCAAACTTCATTGAAACATATGGGCAGTGTTTCATTAGAAGTATAATAACAAAAAGGGTTAGAATAAAGTTCAGAGATCTATTTGTCAGTGAGTATATAGAAATAACATACTTCAAGATTTTCAAATCAATGCTTAAAAGAGGGGGGAAAAAAATGACGATGTTAGGAGATTATAAAGTTCCTACAAATGTCAGTATCAACAGACGCTTAATCATAGAGTTGCACCTGTGACAGACTCCAGTTACTGGATAAGTTTCATTGAATTGAGTTGTAAACCTCAATGAATTGGGCTGGAATATATTAATATTAATAAAAAGAATACAATTCAAATATTTCCTCGCATCAGATGATGTTGAAAGTAATATCTAATATTGTGACTTTATATTTAATCTTATACTTCAATTAATTTATAGGGAAAATTTGAGATTGGAGATTTCCCATTTCAAAAAAGAAAAAAGAAAAAAAAAACCCAGAACAAAGATGAAAACAAAAACTAAAGCACATTATACTGAAAACTTTTCTGTGTTTTCATTTATATATATCTGTGTTGTGTGTGTGTGTGTGTGTGTGTGCATGAGAGAGGGAGAGACACAAACAGAGTGAGTGAAAGAGCATGCAAAGGTATATATGTACATCTGTCTATCTATCTATCTACCTATCTATCTATCTTTCTTTCTTTTCTCTTACTCACTCCTTTCCTTCTCTCAATCTTTATATCTATTTATATATATACAGGCACACACATACACACACACACATAGGTGCAGGCATGGCTGTGTGGTAAGAATCTTACTTCTCAATCTCATGGTCTAGATTCAGTCTCACTATATGACACCTTGGGCAAGTGTCTCCTGCTACAACGTTGAGCCGACCAAAGCCTTGTGAGGCAATTTGGTAGATGAAAACAGAAAGAAACCTGTTGTATATATATTGGGCTGGAGCATAATTATTGTGGCTTTTTTTCAACAAATTTTATTCAACAAAAACGATGACAATATTTAACAAAAACATCTTTAAATGCCGATCTGACTGTCTGCCAAGCAAATGGGAAGCAGTAATTGAAGTAGATGGTGAATATGCTCTGGAATAATCATTTAAAGATGCTTTTGTTACATGTTATTGTTTTTGTTGAATAAAGTTTATTGAAAAAAGTCGCAATAATTATGTACCAAACCAATATGTGTGTGTGTGCGTGTGTGTGTCTTTGTGTATGTTTTTTGTCCCCACCTTAACTGCTTGACAACCAGTGTTGGTGTGTTTGTATCATAACAATGCAGCAGTTCAGCAAAAGTGACCAATATAATGAATATTAATCTTAAAATAAATAAGGACTGGGGTCATTTCATTTAACTAAAATTCTTGAAGGTGGTACCCCAGCATGGCTGTAGTCTAATGAATGAAACAAGAAAAAGACACACACACACACACACACACACACACACACACACACAAATATAGCTGAATCACCACCAGAACTAGAGAAGAAATTTCAGACATGGAATCAAGGTCTAGAATCAAAGGGCTTAAGAGTTAATCTAGCAAAAAACAAAATCTTAGTATGTAGGAAGGCAGATAACTCACAAATCTGTTCAGGTAGATGGCCGTGTTTGATCTGTAGAAAAGGCGTAAGTAGAAACTCTATAAGATGTACCTGGTGCAAGCTATGGACACATAAGAAGTGCAGCAATATCAGAGGAAGGTTAACAAAGAAAATAGTTTTTGTGTGTAGTAGGCATACAACCACAATTAACACTAAAAATGTACAGAAAATAGACTCCAAATACCAGGGGGGCAACTAGAACTAGTCAATAGCTTCCATTGCCAAGGTGACCAAGTCAGTAGCAGGGGGAGGGGAATGCACTGAGAGTGTAGCTGCTAGAATAAGAATAGGCAGGGCAAAGTTCAGAGAGCTATTACTCCTGCGGGTAACAAAGGGCCTCTCTCTCAGAATGAAAGGCAGATTGAATGACACCTCCGTGCAAACAGCTACATGGCTGTGAAACATGGGCTATGACCACTGAGGACATGCATAGGCTTGTAAGACATGGAACTAGTGTGCTTTGCTAGATATGCAATGTCAGTGAGCATGTATGACAGAGTGTAAACGTCTTGAGAGAAAAGCTGGGCATGAGGGATCAGATGTGATGTGCAAGAGAGACGACTGCACTGATATGGTTATATGATGCATATGGATGAGGACAGCTGTGTAAAGAAGTGCCACACTCCAATGGTAGGGGGAACTTTTGGAAGAGGTAGATTCAGGAAGACATGAGATAAGATAGTAAAGTATGATCTTCGAATATTGGGCCTCATGGAGGTAATGACAAGTGACTGAGACCTTTGGCGATATGCTGTGCTTGAGAAGACCCATCAAGCCAAGTGAGATCGTAGTTGTGAATGGGAAGCAGAACCATTGGATCTTCAGAAGAGGAGCAGTTGGTAAAAAAGTCAAAGTTTCTACCTTCAGTTCAGTTTTCTTGCCTCTCCTTACCTATGGTCATGTATGTTGAATAATAACCAAAAGAATATGATCGTGAATACAAGCAGCCAAAATGGTGTTCCTCTAAAGGATCACAGGAGAAATGTTACTCCACAGAGTAAGTAGGTCTGAGATCACGCAGTTTCTCCAGTTTGAGTCACTACTTCTCCATAATTAGAGGTCTCAGATTCAGTGCTACAAACGTGGTTAGAATGTCACAGGAGAGGATCTCAAGACAGATTCTTCAAGCTGAGCCAACCATCCAGAGATCTACAGTGAGATCGTGATGGTTGAATAATATCCATAGTCTTAGTTGGTCACACTTTGGAATCTGGTAGGAAAGTGTAATGACAGTTGTTTCTGATAGGACCCTATGGAAGAAGTGCCTAAGGATTCTACTCCCACAATCATCTCAGGAATAATGGATGGATGCATGGATGTTGGATGGGGAGTATGATCCATTGCTCGAGTTGTCATTGGGGTGGAAGTGTTTTTGAAGTATTTTGAAAACTAAACTGGCTTTTGATGTGGAGATGTGTATGTTGGATGTGGGATTGAACCGGATAATTTTCTTTTTCTTATTTTTGTGCTTTGTGTCTGTTGTTGGTATGGTATTATATAATCTCCTTTCCCCCTGCAACCTGTTATCATAAAGAGCCTTGTTATAAGGAGATGCATTTTTCATTGAATAATTTTTCATTTTGAATATAAAGAAAATCTTAGTGATATGTTTTTGACTTGGTTTTTAATTATACTTTTGGAATGGCTGGTTGGTTGGATTCTCTCTCTCTCTCACCCTCTCTCTTTTGTGTGTGTATATATATATGTATATGTATATATATATATATATATATATATATATATATATATATATATATATATATATATATATATATATATATATATATATATATATATATATATCATCATCATCATCATCATCATCGTTTAACGTCCGCCTTCCATGCTAGCATGGGTAGGACGATTTGACTGAGGACTGGTGAAACCGGATGGCAACACCAGGCTCCAATCTAATTTGGCAGAGTTTCTACAGCTGGATGCCCTTCCTAACGCCAACCACTCAGAGAGTGTACTGGGTGCTTTTACCTGTCACCCGCACGAAAACGGTCACACTCAAAATGGTGTCTTTTATGTGCCACCCGCACAAGAGCCAGTCCAGGGGCACTGGCAACGATCTCGCTCGAAAACCCTACAAGGCCAGTCAGGCGGTATATATATATATATATATATATATATATATATATATATATATGTCTGTACGTATTGTCGTCGTTGTTTAACGTCCGCTTTCCATGCTAGCATGGGTTGGACGATTTGACTGAGGACTGGTGAAACCAGATGGCTACACCAGGCTCCAATCTGATTTGGCAGTGTTTCTACAGCTGGATGCCCTTCCTAAAAGCCAACCATTCAGAGAGTGTAGTGGGTGCTTTTACGTGTCACCTGCACGAAGGCCAGTCAGGCGGTACTGGCAAAGGCCACGCTCATCTCACACATATATATATATATATATATATATATATATATATATATATATATATATATACTCTTTTACTCTTTTACTTGTTTGAGTCATTTGACTGTGGCCATGCTGGAACACCACCTTTAGTCGAGCTAATCGACCCCAGGACTTATTCTTTGTAAGCCTAGTACTTATTCTGTCGGTCTCTTTTGCCACAACAAAATGGCTTCATCTGCTCCATGTGATCATAAATATATATATATTTATATACTGAGTTTAGGGTGAAAGTTAACTGCTTTAAGATGTGTGGCTACTGTAATGGAAGACCTTAGCTTTTTGAAGAAGGGTAATTCTTGCTTAAACTTGTTTATTTATTAATTTTTTTTTTTTTTTGTGGGTTGAACCTTTTTAGTCAATGTAAGCTTTTGTTGCTGTAGAGACTATTTGAAAAAAAGGGAATTTTATGTGTAGTGCTAATAATATATACTGGCTGGTGATGTCACTTAACACTGCAGAGTTCTTTGATCCCATACTAGTATCAAATGGTTCTATAGTGTGTATTGTGAAATAGAAGGAATTTTCTGGCCTCTAGTATAATTTTCATTTCAGTGTCTTTGGGTTTTGTTATAGTTTTGGTAAAGTTCAAAAGTGGCCATAAGTATTGGTTTTGAGATGTTGAACAGAAAGAAATGGAACTTATTTTCGTTTGGGATTATATTAAATCAATTGATTACTATATAGCTGTTACTCCAGGTGGGTAATATTGAGTGTGTTTTTATTTTTGGCATTAATTTATCAACGATTCTCTTGCTAATGATGCTTAAGTCTGATAGATGGGTTGTTATTGAAACACATAAACTCACACACACGTGAACACTTACATATGTCATCATCATTGTTATTGTTGTTGTCAGTCTCCTCCTACTCTTCATAATCATCATTTTGGCATCCACTTTTCCATGATCATATGGAGCAGATGAAGCCTTTTTGTTGTGGCAGATTATTCTACAGCTAGATGTTCTTTATGTTGCCAGTCTGCATCTGTTTCCAACTAAAGTAATGTTTTCTCTTGTTGTGCAGAGAGACATAGAGCTACCTCTGGGATTTGCTGTTTGAAGGTAGGAGAAAAATGGCTTTACTGGTCTGAAGTGACCAGAAGTGTTTTCACTTTTGGCATTTTATTGCTGTTGTTGTTTAGCTCCAGGTCAGCTTTGATTGAGCAGACCAATGATTAAACCTATTCATGTTATGACTATACCATGCTTCATTCAGTAACAGTGTGCCTCTATCCAACTACATTAACCAAAATGTCATTTTTCTTAAGATGGTTGGGAATGATTTGAAAGAAACTTGACTGCTACTTCTTGCAGGCTTACCTTAGAGTGGAGTAGGAAAGTTTTGGTAGTTTTACTAAGTGCATATATTGAGGATTGGATGAAAACTGACCAGTAAATGCAGAAATACCCTTCACAGACTCATCATGGGCAAGAAGATTTTCTTATATTGTTTTAATAATTGCAGACATGTTTTCAACCAACTAAATTCAGTACTTCTTACATAGACCATCTTGGATTACATTATTCAATATGCCCTTGGTTTTTTAGGTTGGTAAAGCATGATTGAGGTTAGATTTTGCAGTTATTTCTAGCAAGTTGAACAATGATGCAGTTTTAATTTCTTTAATTTGACAATAAAAAGTTGTTGTTTAACCCCAGGTCGGCCTTGATGAAGTAGACCTACATTCAAAGACATTCCAGTATTTTTGCTAGGCACCGCAAATCTAAGACTGCATTATCCAACATATTCTTCTTTAAGACAGTAGAGTGTATTTGAATAAGATCTAATTCCTCTTTCTAGCAAGTTGCTATTTCTTTCATTGAATTTACTATTTCTAATGTATAAGTTTCCATTTGGCTTATGCTCCAGCTTTGCCCTTATTATTTCTTTTATGAACAGTAATGGCTCTGTTATTGTTATTTACAGTTACTCATTTATCTTCCTTGCTCAGTGAGCTCTGGCTGGTGATAATACAAAGTATTTGTTACATAATTTTCAGCCTTTGCCTGTATTTATTTTTCAACAAACTTTTAATCTCTTTTTTTTAAATGAAACTTAATTTTTTGCAAATGGCATCTCTTCTGATGTTGATATATTTAGCTTTCAGTTGTAGACATGACAATTCTTTTATGTAATCTAGTGTTAGCGAAATATTATTCTCAAACCATCTTTAGCTAATGACAACAAAGTACTGTAATTTTGCTGAATTAGTCAATGTCAATATAGGCTTTTGTTTTATCATATTGTTAATTGAAATATATTTTAAAATTTACAGTTTAAATCACATTCTAGTATAAAGCTTAAATGTAAGTGATATTAGATATAAGCGCTGAGCAGAGTAACCTATGCTGCAGGTGCTAAGTGACTGATGAATTACTTTGTAAAGGATAAAGACCCCCTTTGGTCATGAATGACCATGGGATTGCACCTAGAAAGTTACCCTCTGCAGCACAAGTCCAGGCAAGTTTGTTTATGAAAGACCAACAGTCACCCATGCATACCATCCTCCCCTCTTCCATCCTGCCGATGTTATCCAAGGGAAAGGCAAAGGCCAATACAGCTTGGTACCAGTGACATTGCAACTCATTTCTGCAGCTGAGTGAAATTACTTTTTAGATACAAAATAATACAGTTAAAGTGGTATAAATAATTTATAGCACCTAATTTTAGAAGAAGAAATAGTTGGTGCTCTCATAACATACTTACCTGGCAAGTAACAGGTATGTTGTTTGTGATGTTTGAATTGGGGTTTTTTTCAATTGTTGCTCATAATGTTTAAAGCATTTTTTTTTTTAATGATTCTGACAAATTTAAGACAGAAAATTTTGTTAACATTTCGATATTCTAGTTAATTTTCAAATATTTCACAATGTTATGCTATTGCTTTGCATTTGATTTCATATCAACTGATTCCTGGTGTTTTACAGATGGCTATGAAATTACAAAATTGTGATATTCCTGACTGATCTAACAGAATCTTTTTTGCTTTTCAATACTCTTTTATGAAAGGGAATTAACTTGCTGTTTTTTTAATGAATTCCTAGAAGCTAGTGGTGTCCAGTAGATTTAACTATCAAATTAAAAACCTGAAATCTAAATCTATTGATTGGATTAGATGCTGTTATGTCATTTCTCTCTCAGGTAAAAGTGTGGTTCGCTTGGTTGGTCATGCTGCTAATATTTTACCAAAATGCTTCTGTTTTAAAGAATTCATCTTTTTAATATATTACATTTTGCATAATAAGCATGTCATTTATGCAAGAAATAAAAAAAATCCACTGGGAAGCTATTTCCAATAAATTACCTTCTCAGTTTAAATTCTCTTAAACTGAATTTTTTAAATGATCTCATGGGACTGCTACACTCATTATCCAAAACTAAAATTACCTGGCACTTATCTTCAATCCAATTACTCTTGTTTGATGCACTTTGAGCATAAAATAGTTGGCATTAATACAAAAACCTAAATAGTTAATTGGTAGACTGATAGACTGAACATGTTATTAACTAGGTTTTAATGCTGAGTTGATTGGTTCAGTTCCAATATATTTTGGGAGTGGATGAACAACAACAACATTCAAATGTATTACCAACCTATAATTGATCTTCCACCAATTAATTGCAGAAATTCATGAATGTTATTACTGTGACACAAACACTGAAAACCTTGTTATACCACTTCTAAGATCAACTAAATACCTTATCATCATTAAGAGACATAAATGTCAAACAGGGCTAAAACTGATCCTTAAAGATTGAATGCTTAGATTGATCTAGTTGTGTTGTCAAGCAGTAACATATATCTCAAGCTGAATATAAATTAACATATATTAACATGTATCACATATTGCTAGAATATACTACTTGCACATATAATATTATATTTTCTGAGAAAACTCTTCTGTTTTTAAATTTGAGGGATTTGTTTTTGTTTTTTTTTACATTGATCGATTACTTTATTAACTTTTAAATTCCAATATATGAATATTTTCTAAGCATAAGCTACCCCATCTATAGCCTACATTATAGCCTATTGCATAGTTTATAATTACAATTGTGTATTTATTGATCATTATGGATGAATAGTATACCTATATTTGTTGATAAATAAGTGTCAGAAATAGATTCTATATACTAATATAATTGGATTTTTTTTTTTTTTTTTGTTAGATTGATTTCTAGTTTGAATCATTGATATAGAAGAAGATTAATAAAGTATTGGATTGGGGACTTTCTAGCAAAGCTAACTCCTATTATAGTAATGATATGCATGTGATTAACATTTATGAGACTTTCATTGCTGAAACTTGCAACCAGTTAACAACCTTAACCTACATGAAGAACATATTTGCTTTCATCCCATTGATATTTTACAAGATCAAAGCAAAATAACAGGTGATAATAAATAAGATTGCCCATAAATTTTAGAAGTTCATATTAACAATACTGGATAATATAATGGCTATCAATTAATTTATGGTTATGCAAATCTGCCTAAAAGATTTTGATTCAGTGTCTGAAATAGATTCGTTGACTCTATGATGAAGTTAGGATTTATAATTGAAGTTTATTCTGTTCAAAAATAAACAACTCTTGAGTTTTTACCTGTAAAGGAAAAAAAATATAGCGTCTCCTCAGTTTGTACCCAGACAATCAGATATTAGATATCAACATGAAATTTAATGGGGTTTTTTTCCATCCAGCACCCAAACAATTTGACATTAGATTTTCTTATAAAAATTAAAGTTTGTCCTAGTAGGGTTGAGAATGTTCTTGAAATTCAGGAGGATCACGTTCAAGATATTTTGGCCAGTATTTTCAACTTAAGCATACCATTATTTATCAGTTCTACTCCAACTTAATCAATTATTAACATTTCTGTGAATTAATAAATTAATAAACTAGCATTTTTTATGACATTCAACACACACACACACACATATATATCATCAGTAAATCCTAAATCCTAAAGAGAAGCACACTCTAAGGTATAGAGTAGTGGAGTATTTAGAGAATGTTCATATATATATATATATATATATATATATATATATATATATATATATATATATATTCATACTCTTTCATTGGTCACTATATTATTGATTGTGCAACTTCTCAAATTAACATATATTCCACCTTCTCCCTTTGCTTCTTTCTTTTCTTTTTTATTTTAATTTAAAAAACTTTTCATTGCTATTTTAACTGTGCTATTTTATTTCCATATGGCCATTTTTCTGGTGTTTGGCTTTAGCAGTAGAAGCTATTCTACTAACATCCAACGTTGCAAAATGTTCCATCTTTGTTCAATGTTTGCAATGAGAAATAACTCATAAATCAAATAATGAATTAACTATTATGTCTTTTTAATATAAATTATATAAGGCAATAAGAGCACAATTTGAAACTGCAAAGAACAAAGTTCCAATACAACAGATGTACGGTTCAAGTCCTATCAACAAGCCCGTTGCCTTTTTTCTGTTTGTAATATTACTTACACTAAAAGTTTTAGTGGTTAATTAATGAAAATTGCTAATTTTTATCTTTTTCTTTTTTCTTTTCCTCTTTTTACCTGTTAAGGTAGGTAAGGAATAATTTTTGTCTTATTGGCAAAAATCCTTGCTTTTATATTGATGTGATATCATGAAATGAATCAACTTATCATCACTATCATCAACATCATCATCATCATCATCATCGTTTTCATTTCTACTTTTCCATGCTAGCATGGGTTGGATAGAGTTTGTTGAGGCAGATTTTCTATGGCCAGATATCCTTCCTGTTGCCAACCCTCACCTGTTTCCAAGCAAGGTGTTATTTTAACATGGTCTTGCATGGCTTCCTAGAATACTGGAAATGAACGACCATGTTTGTATGACAGCCACACTTATTTTAAACTATTAAGCAATCAAGGAAAGGAAGCAAACATTCATGTGCATGCGCACGTGCACACACACACACACACACACACACACACACCCACACACACACACCCACACACATTCTTGCACATATACATGTAAGACAATCTTCTTTAAGTTTCTCTCAACTAAATCCACTCACAAGACTTTGGTCAGCCTTGGGATGTAAGAGGAAGATACTTGCTCAAGGTGCCCTGTAGTGGATCTGAACTTAAAAACTATATGGTTGCAAAGCAAACTTTTTATGCACTTCTGCCTATTGCTGCTAATTATGTTACTAACATTAAAAATTGGGTGGGTCATGATTCAAATGCAAGTTTTAAGCTGTAATTAAAATATTTCAAGTCTGGAGTTCACTTGTATATGGCAACCACATTACTCTCTCCTGGCATTCAGGAATCGTAGCATGCTGCAGTTCTTGGTAAGGAAATTTTCTTAATACAAAATTAACCAACGATGGAGCCTATATGTGGTTACTCTGCTTATTAGAAATATTCTACCATCTTAATTAAAAACTTTAAAGAAATGAATAAAGCACCTTCTCGAGTCATATAGACTCATAAGGCTGGTTTGCTGGGAGCAATGTGAAATGTGCTTTGCTCATGAACACATTGGATTGCTGAGTCCAGGAATCAACACCACATTCTTACGATTAAGAGTCCAACACATTAACCACTAAGCCATGCACCTCCACAATTAAAAACTTTACTATTTAAAAAAAGAGAAAATCCACATTTGGTGGTGTAGTGTGAGATATTCTATACATACAAATAAGTTAGGATATTCTCAGGTGGAGTACCTTGAACCATAGGTCTGTCTGCTCATTTAGAACTAGTCCGGTACAGGTGTGACTGCTTCATAAACATTGACTTTGTTTTCAATCGCACGGTCTTCTTCCAATATCATCTAGTTAACCAATACATAGTAAGCAGAATTTGGTAGACTGAAACTCTGTATAATTCATTGATACTAAAATGTACATAATGAAATATTCACAGGTCTTTGAAAGCCCACCAGCCAAACATAATGTCAACAAGGAATGTAAATATAGTCACTGTTTTGCACAAGTGGTGATATGCCATGAAATATCAACATTCATACATCTTTGCACATACAACCGCACCCACATTACCCACATACAAACTTATATGTATACAATATATACATATAGGTGCAGGCGTGGCTGTGTGATAAGAAGCCACATAGTTCTAGGTCAAGTTCTACTACATGCTACTTGGGCAAATGTCTTTTACTATAGCCTCTGGCTGACCAAAGCTTTGTGAGCAGATTTGGTAGAGGGAAACTGAAAGAAGCCAGTTGTATATATGTGTGTGTGTGTGTGTGTGTTTGTCCCTGACCCCATCGCTTGACAACTGATGCTGGTGTGTTTATGTCCCTGTAATTTAGTGATTTGGCAAAAGTAACCGATAGAATAAGTACTAGACTTACAAAGAATAAGTCTTGGCACTGATTTGTCCAACAAAAACCCTTTAATGCAGTGCTCCAGCATGGCCACAATCAAATGACTGAAACAAATAAAAGAATAAAAGACTAGAAGAATCTGTCAACCATGCTTGCTTATAAGGCATTGGTTGGCCTGGGGCTATAGCAGAAGACATTTATCCAAGGTGACAGTGGATGACACTTTAGGTAAGTATTTTTGCTATGCTATCCCTATATTTATTTACATATATACATACACAATAGGCTTCTAACAGTTTCTGTCTACTGTTTTCACTCACAAGGTATTGGTTTGTCTGGAAGTACAACAGAAGACATTTATCCAAGGTACCGCTGCATGACCTGTATGTTAAACATGTGGTTTATAAATGAATTTCTTAATATACGTTTATTAATTTCAATATGTATTATTCTTTATATGCGTACTCATCATTGACAGACATTTACTAGAGATGTAAATGATAGTGAGAAAACTGATTAAAAAATTGGTAGATAATTCATCTTCACTTAATCAACAGGCTATCATTTCTTTAATGAAATTGCAATTATTACATTTTATGCAATATTGTATAGCTTCTTATTTCTTTTATTACTGTTATTAGATAAAGTAGATGAACTTATCAATGGTAATCAATACTAATAGTTAATTGTCTCTGCTGTCAATATGCTGGACTACTCTCTGCATAGATATCAGTTGAACCTTTATTATGGACATTATGTTGTTATTATTTAGTCCTTATACACGGCCAGTTGGCAGTACTGTTAGATAGTTGGACAGAATTACTCTTTTACTTGTTTCAGTCATTTGACTGTGGCCATGCTGGAGCACAGCCTTTAGTCGAGTAAATCGACCCCAGGACTTATTCTTTGTAAGCCTAGTACTTATTCTATTGGTCTCTTTTGCCGAACCGCTAAGTTACGGGGATGTAAACACACCAGCATCGGTTGTCAAGCGATGTTGGAGGAACAAACACAGACACACAAACATATACACACACACATACATACATATATATATATACATATATACGACGGGCTTCTTTCAGTTTCCGTCTACCATATCCACTCACAAGGCTTTGGTCGGCCCAAGGCTATAGTAGAAGACACTTGCCCAAGGTATCACGCAGCGGGACTGAACCTGGAACCATGTGGTTCGCAAGCAAGCCACTCACCACACAGCCACTCCTACGCCTATGGGTATTTATTTTAAAAAGGCAGTGAGCTGGCAGATTCTTTAGCACACTGGGTGAAGTGCTTAGTGGCATTTTATCCATCTTTACATTCAGAGTTCAAATTCCACCAAGGTCAACTTTGCCTTTCATCCTTTCAAGGTCGATAATTTAAATATCAGTGAAACACTGGGGGTCGATGTAATTGACTAGTTCCCCCACCCCCCCAAATTTTCAGGCCTTGTACCTATAGTAGAAAGGATTGTTTAGTACTTATCAAGCTGGCTTATGGCTTATGGTTGAAGACATTCCAGGTGAGTGATCTGAGGAGAATTTGATTGATATTTCTAGTATGTTGAACAACTATATAGAAGTGTCAAAGGCAAACTGTGACCCATAGAACTTTCTGAATGGCGTGCCTCACAAAATATTGATTTCAAATTTTGACATAAGGCCAGCAGTTATGGAGGATGGGTTACATCGACCCCAGTACTCAGCTGGTACTTATTCTATCGACCCTAAAAGGATGAAAGGCAATTTGAACTCAGAATGTAAAGGCAGATGAAATGTCACTAGGTAATCTGCCTGGCATGCTAACAATTCTGCCAGCTCACCGCCTTATGCCTAACAAAATATTACTTTGAATTTTTTTGTAGTGTGACTTGCCTGATGTTGAACCATTTCTCATGCAGCCCACTTCTTAAAAATGGTTGCCAATACCAGATGTAGAAGTTTCTTTGTTAGCTTATGGTGACATTCTTGTTGTTGCTAATCTATGGACATTCTAGCCATAGCAATTCCATCTTCTCTTTTCAGACATTGTATATCTAGATATTATCTAATGTGTTCTTTTAAAATGATGTGAGGGAGACTGGTTACTATTTCTAACAGGAAGATCCCCTCATTAGCAAAATCCTTGTACTGCTGTTACTGTTGTTATTATTTCAGTTGTTGTTCAGTTCATGGTCAGCCTTGACTGAACAAACTTATGATGAAAGGCATTCCAGCCATGACCATCCCATCTTTTTTCTGGTCTAGCATATCTGGTACTATATTATCAGTGCCCTGTCTGTTTTAAAGATATAAAGGTGTAATTTAAAGAGAATTTTCATGCATTAGGTTTCTCCTAAGCTGTGTGTAGTTTTAATCTGTTGAATCCTTATCTTTTTAAATCCAAATCAAAAGTAGGAATCAAATTTTCTGTTTTCTTAGCAAAAAAAAAAAAAAACGAAACAAAACTGAGATCAGTGGTATTTTTCACCAAAGTTTGGTAACAGGTCACAGCTTATTAATATTTTACTTTCAGATATTTTCATATAAAAAAAAGAAAAAAAAAAGAAAAAGCTACTGATTTTTCTGTTTTTGCTCCTCAAACACCTGATCATTATTTAATCAATACCCACAGAAAGAAAGCTGAAGTAAGAAGTAACAAAACTGTCTGGCATTGTTCGATTAGACGAGGTAAAATCTGCAAATATGCATGTGTATACACACAAAGTATTCATTCATACATGCACATTTGCCTACTTATTATCATATTTAATGTTTTATAAATGATGAGTTAGAAAATTAAGTTTGAAGAATTAGTAATGAAGTTATATATTTTTTTTAAATAAAAGAATAACTTATATGAAATAATTTTACTATGTTAGGGAATTTCACATCAGTCTCTTTGTTTGTTTCCTCAAGTATTATATAATTTAACTAAAGTAAAGACACTTAGTTAGTCACCTGTCCCAGGTGTACAACCTCCAGTATATTGGTTGTATGCCAAGCTGTAAGAATACTCCCCTGACATGTTGTTCTTTGACTGGCAAGCTATCAAAATGTAAAGAAATAAAAGTTTGAAGAGGGATTTTAAGAAAAGGCAAACTGCCAGTTGTAGCACAGTAAAAATATTGAGTTTTCCCCCAAAAAGTTTTTAGTGTTTGTTAATGTTGTTCTACTTGAATCAGTTTTAGATTTCAATTTAAGAACTATTAAGGGATATTGTTAGTGCAGTAAACTAATAATGAAGATAAATGACAAACTAAAATCAATAATTAAAATGTTAACTATAGTGATTATACTAATTAATGTGTTTTGACTGATAGGTAAACTATTGTTAGCATTGATATAAGTTAGTGATTAGAGTAGTGGAGATAGTTGAAACTGTGAATAATTAGATCTGATACTTTATTTAATACAGTAACTAAGCGTAGAAGTGGTTGTGTGGTAAGTAGCTTGCTTACCAACCACATGGTCCGGGGTTCAGTCCCACTGTGTGGCACCTTGGGCAAGTGTCTTCTACTATAGCCTCGGGCTGACCAAAGCCTTGTGAGTGGATTTGGTAGATGGAAACTGAAAGAAGCCCATCGTATATATGTATATATATATATATATGTATGTGTGTCTGTGTTTGTCCCCCCCACCATCGCTTGACAACCGATGTTGGTGTGTTTACGTCTCCGTAACTTAGCGTTAGCGGTTCGGCAAAAAGAGACTGATAGAATAAGTACTAGGCTTACAAAGAATAAGTCCTGGGGTCGATTTGCTCGACTAAAGGCGGTGCTCCAGCATGACCGCAGTCAAATGACTGAAACAAGTAAAAGAGTAAAAGAGAGTATAAGTTAATGAGGGAGCCTCCACTTGATTGTTAAATCTGCTAGAAATAAGATTAGAAATAAGTCAGATCTTTCTCAAAATATAACACCTTTTGTCTTAAACAAGAAAAGAATATATTGGATATGGTAGTCTTAGTTATCTCTAAAAAGAAAGGCTGATTATGCTGGAATATCTTTGATCATACCTCTGATTGATCAGGGTTGACTTAAACAACAACAATAGTGACACAGAATCCTTAGTTAAAATTTCCCTTTTCATTTTTCTGGGATTGATAATAGATTTCTGACATGAGCACAAAGCAAAATATTTTGACATCAGGGTACAATCACTGAAATTCTCTGGTATTTACTTTATCCATCCTCAACAATGAAAGCTAGGTATTTTGTCCAAAACTTAGAAATTCAATCAAGCACATTCTTTTAATATTCTTAAATAAATTCATTTGTCTACACATTGTTTCTAATTAAAGGAGACAAAACAAAAACAAAAGGAGCCAAAAGGGGCTATTATTATCATCATGTCAGCATTTTGAACATCCTCTTTATCATCATCCATTAATCTCCATGTTCTATGCTGGCATGGATTGGACAGTTTGACAGGATCTGATGGGTCCAAAGATTGCATCATGTTCAAGTATCTGCTTTGGCATGATTTCTGTGGCTGGATGCCTGCCCTAAAGCTAATTACTTTACAGTGTGTACTGGGTGTGTGTTTAAATACCACCAGCACTAGTGAGGCTACCATGCAGCTTGTAAGACTACAAGCCCCAAGGGAAGCAAAATATTTTAAGGTTTTAGCAGATTTCCATTTATATAAAATTATATCAAAATATGTGATGATGAATATGAATCCGTTAGGACTGGAATCTTAGAGTCTTCCCCAAATTTACTTTCCTATGTAAGTATCTATCACTCACAGACAACTTCTTATCATATCTGCAGAGTTTTTTTTTTTGCCAGTGTTCAATATTTTCAATTGTTATCTTTACTTTCTGCTGATATTTTTGAGTCAGTTCCATGCAAGTCTATGTGAACTTTCCATTCTTACAGCAAGAAATAGGTAAAGGATTGGCTCTGGAATCATACATTCAATTTGTAAGATAATGCAAGATGTAACTTGTTTTTCTGAAGTAATTTGGAAACAGTTGGCTAGTAAAAATAATGTTTGTAGAATATCTATCATTAAATGGGTAATATGTCTGTAATGCACCAAAAATCCATTGAAGACATCTCATTTGAAGAACTTCCAACACATCCAAAATGCATATAATATATGTAGTGTGTTTTAATTTATTCTTTTGCTTCATGAAGACATAAAATTTTGCAAAGTGATGGAAGATAGTAAATAGTAATAAATCATGTTTGTAGATGTAATGGCTTGGGCAAAAATTTGAAGAAATATTATTGTAAGAGCAGGTTCTTTGGAAATCCTGGCATTAGTTTAAAGAACAAAATGTCAGATGATAAATATAACTATATTTTTTTTAAAATATTTATATGAAACAGTTTAGAGGTTAAGATAAAAAGGCTAGTTGTAAGAAATAATATTTCTTCTCATTTGAGTTAGATTGTTGAAATTTAAAGTGATATTCTTGAAAAATGTCTAACATTAGTTAATTTTGATGTTTCAAAGGATTATTGTTAATTAATTTTTGCATGAATCAAATGTGAGTGAAACCCTTTGAAGTGCTATGCAACAGCACAGATATGTATCAACTGAATGTTGGAGACATTTAGAAATTTGAATATTTCATGCAAATAATTTCAAAGAATGTCTAAGAGAAAAGTTTACTGTCTGAAATTTATTCAAACAAAGGTTTTTTAATGTGTTAACAACTTGGTTATGTGGTAATAATATGTTGATAAATCTGTGCCATAATTTTCAGTGTAGCTGAATTAGTAAGACCATTAGAATTTAGGAAAAAATGTCTTGCAGTATATGTTCCAGCACTTTAAATTCTTAGTGCAAATCCTGTTCTGGGGTCAATAAAATAAAGTACTTGTCATATACTGGGGCCAATGTAATTGACTAAGCTTTTCCCCTCAAATTTGTGGCCTTGTGTTTATATTACAAATAACTATAATAGTTGTCATGATGGTTTGTTTCATTGATGTTTTAACATCTGTTTTTTTTTAATGACATAGGCTGGCTAGGTTTATAGTACAGCAGCACACTATTATAGCATACAATCCTGTGTTATCTTGTCGACATCATCAGATTTGGCACCACAACCTTGTGATTGATCTGCCTCTGCTGCCTCTCATATCACAGAAGTGTTTTTCAATCCAGCAAGTGTTGTCTATTTATGTTGTGTTGTCAATATATACCTACTTGTGTTGTTCATATTCATATATCTATACCAGCATAACAGTTTCTCTAACTCTCAACAGCACTGATGCCTGCAATGTCCAGCTGCTTTTTGAATACACTTGCATCCTGCCTTTTATATAAATTAATATCTTACACATCTAACAAAGGTTGGTGAGCTGTAAAAGTCGTTAGCATGCTGGGCAAAATGCTTAGTGGCATTTTGTCCATCCTTATGTTTTTGAGTTCAAATTCTGCCAAGATTGAGTTTGCCTTTTATCCTTTCAGAGTCGATAAAATGAGTATCAGCTGAGCATGAGGTTGATGTAATCAACTTAACCCCTCCTCCAAACCTGCTGTCCTTGTGCTGAAATTTGAAACCAATATTGCACATCTAACAAATCACACTTTATTTTCAGACTCCACAAGGCTTCCATATTTTTATCTATGTATCACAACCATATAACCTCATGCTTCTAACATGCTCTGTACAGTCTACTTTTTATTTGAGACATATACAATACCACTGAACTTGTTCTCATCCCTCCCTTATTAGAATCACTTTCTCAGCAACCAACCCTAACACTAATTAAGTCGTGTAGGTAAAGGAAGCTATTTACTAATCTAGGAAGCTTTGAGCTATCCATTGACAATATTTCATGGCTGCTCTTACTTGCTAACAAGTCTAAGTGAGGAAATAAACAGAAGGGAATAACACTGGAAGCAAAGTAATGTTTGGACTAAAGGAAGAAAGTAAAATGTAAATATACTTATCAAGGTGAACTAAAGTAAAAAAAAATAAAAATGTAAAACTAAGTAGGAAGGGGAGGTTCTGAAGAATGCCATAAGGAAGCTGCTGCAGAACAGAATTGATAGAGAGATGCTAAGATGTTTGGACTTTTTACACAGAATGGGATGGGTGCAATGGAGGAAAGTCAGATATCATCTTTCTAGTCAGACAGTTCCAAGCAAAGAAATTTGCCTTTGTTGATTTACTCTTTTACTTGTTTCAGTCATTTGACTGCGGCCATGCTGGAGCACCACCTTTAGTCGAGCAAATCGACCCCAGGACTTCTTCTTTGGAAGCCTAGTACTTATTCTATCGGTCTCTTTTGCCGAACCGCTAAGTTACGGGGACGTAAACACACCAGCATCGGTTGTCAAGTGATGTTGGGGGACAAACACAGACACACAAACACATACACACACATACATACATATATATATATATATATATATATATATATATACATACACACGACGGGCTTCTTTCAGTTTCCGTCTACCAAATCCACTCACAAGGCTTTGGTCGGCCCGAGGCTATAGTAGAAGACACTTGCCCAAGGTGCCACGCAGTGAGACTGAACCCAGAACCATGTGGTTGGTAAGCAAGCTACTTACCACACAGCCAAGAAAAGATTTTCAATGAGGATCTACATTTTTGAGTATTCTTCATACTGTTGCAGTTTTATCAAATCTTTTTTATCAATAATTTGTAATGTTAAATAAACCCATCCCAATATTTTCACTGTCATTTATAACTTTCTGTTGTTGTTTTCAGGATCCATTTAAATATATAAAACAAAAAAAAAAACCCCAAAAAAAACAAAAACAAACAAACCAAAACTTCATTAGCAGATCTTGTAGCTCAGAAAATAAAATAATTCTCATTGATATAATTTACTGTACAATTCTTCCTGGATTGCTGTTAAGAATGCTTAATATCACCTTTAAATTTTATGCAACTTCTATATAATGATGAATCCATGTGACATGTAATCCTCTTTCGTGATAATATCTGGTGACTTCTGCCTAATGTCTATTCTATTTTCTAAGCACTCTATTCTTATTCCTCTTTGAGATGTCATGTATTTGTATTTATTTGCATACAGTGTGCCCACATGTATAATGTGCACCACTAATTATGAGCTATGAAATCCAAGGAGCAAATTCTCTCATGCGTAAGGAATATATTTTGTTTGTTCCTTTTATTCGTAATATTAAGATATATAGAAAAAGAGGTGCTTAGTAAGAGTTATATTTCCTCATCAAAAGTACATTGAAAAAGTTCATGTATCCTCAAACGAATATGTAAATTCAAAAGTGACCTTTTAACTTTACCTGTCTAAGCTGTGAAAGTGTATCTGCTGTAAAGTCAGCATATGAAAAGTCAACCAGTATGGAAGGATATAACAGACATAATGCAAGAGTAAACGTTTATACTTAGATATTTTCAATATCAAATAGATTTCTTTCCCCATATTGATGGTTCATTATAACAATTAAAGTATTTCAGAAAGTGAAGTATTAATTGTTTTAGTTTATATGTATATTTACATTTTTATCATTACAGTATCTGTGATGTATTTGTATTGATTATTTATTAATTTAATCTTCAAGTTAAATAATTCAAGTATTATTTTCAATAATGGAAGTATTACATTTTGACCTTCTGTACAAAAAGTTGGCTCATGTCTCCTAGGTTTGATGAATATTGAGTATATTATCACTATCAAAAACAAAATATGACATTATTAAAGCAGTCTCAATTCTTTGTTACGTGTCAAGTGTCCTGGATGCTGGATGTAACTAAATTCTGCATGGGGTGATACATGTCTCCTGCATAACATGCACCCATGATATTCAGGTTTAAAAATATTATAAACATAGATGCACATTAAATAAATATATTTCTCATCTGCTATCTCTAATCCACCCCTGCTGTACATTCTATTTTATATATTCCCCACTTCATTCATCCTGAGATAAGAGTAACTACACTTAGGTAGCTTCAACTTACCACTTACCTTTCTTGTATACATGTAAGCAAGAAAGACTTCCAGTTTCAAGAGAGTTCTACTAAATTTACATACAGCCACCACTGTTCTCATGTCCCAGACATGATTCTGTGGTTAAGAAGTTTACTGTCTAGTCACACAATTTCAGGGACATCCCACTGAATGGTACCTTTGGTAAATGCCTTCTACTGAAGCCTTGGGCTGACCAAAGCCTTGTGAGTGGATTTGGTAGATGGAAACTGAAAGGAGTCTGTCATATATCATTATCATCCTCCTCATCGTTTAACGTCTGCTTTCCATGCTGGCATGAGTTGGATGGTTTGACTGAGGGCTGGCAAGCCAGAAGACTACACCAAACTCCAATCTGATCTGGCAGAGTTTCTACAGTTGGATGCCCTTCCTAACACCAACCACTCCAAGAGTGTAGTGGGTGCTTTTATGTGCCACCAGCACAAGGGCCAGTCAAGTGGTACTGACATCAGCCATGCTCAAATGGTGCTTTTTACATGCCATGTGTGTTTGTGTGTGTGTGTGTGTGTGTGTGTGTATGTGTGTCCTCCCCCTCTGCTTGACAACCGTTGTTGGTGTGTTTATGTTCCCATAACTTAGTGGTGCAGCAAAAAAGCCTAATAGAATAAGTACCAGGCTTCAACAAAAAAAGTACTGGGATAGATTCATTCAACTAAAATTCTTCAAGGCTGTGCTCCAGCATGGCTGCAGTCTAATGACTGAAACAAGTAAAAGAATAAAAGAATATGTGTGTGTGTGTGTGTGTGTGTGTGTGTGTGTGTGTGTGTGTGTGTGTGTTTATTTATTTGTTTTAGCCTTAGACATCAGTCTTCTCTAGAACCTCATTCTCTTCTGCCAGATAGATCACCACCAGCACCATCTGCTTCAGTCAGAAGCTCTGCCCTCTTTTGCTGTGAGTGGCAAATCTGTGACTTCCCAGATCTGAGTGGTCTACTTCTTAGGCCAAACATTAAAAAAGGTCTCTCAATCACTATGTGTATGCATGTGTCTATATATGAATATGTATGTATATATACATGCATTCACACACACATAAATGAGGCGAGAGAGAGAGAGTGATTGATAGATATTATTATTATTATTTTTCTGGCAGAATCATTAGCATGCCGGACAAAATGCTTTGCAGCATTTCATCCGTCACTACGTTTTGAGTTCAAATTCTGCTGAGGTTGACTTTGCTTTTCATCCTTTAGGGGTCAATAAATTAAGTATGAGTCAAGTACTGGGGTTGATGTAATGGACTTACTCCCTCCCCACAAATTTCAGACCTTGTGCCTATAGTAGAAAGGATTATTATTATTATGTTTATCCTTATTCTGGCAGAATCATTAGCACGCTGGGCAAAATGCTTTGCAGTATTTTGTCTGTCTTTATGTTCTGAGTTCAAATTCTGCTGAAAGTGACTTTGCCTTTCATCCTTTCAGGATCAATAAAATAAGTACAATTTGAACAGTGGATCAATGTAGGGTCAATGTAATCAACTTGCTTCCACCCCCGAAACTGCTGGCCTTGTGCCAAAATTTGAAATCATCATCATTATTAACATTATTATTATTATTATGATTATTATTATGATTATTATTATTATTATTATTAATTTACATACTGCTTGTTCTGCTGGATACTCGCTAACTGGACATCACAATAATTCCAGTACCTATTGCTCTCTCTCCAGTAGTGCTGAGCAACATTGATTCTAGCAGGAAAACACCCACACTGTAGCATGTTTTGTGACCACTCTCACACATGTATCCACTGCACCAAACTGGGGAAGCTGTAACCACTACTGCCATGTAATAACCGTTTTGTTTTACTACAGGCTAGGATTTATTTATTTATTTTCTTTTACTTTCACTTTTCTCTTGCATACATCTACTATATCTATTATGTAGTGTTGTCTGCTCTGATGAAGCATTTTCTGCATTCCTCTGTGTTGCATTATTATCAAGATCCTAATGAACCCAAGTAAATATAGTGTGTGTGTGTGTGTGTGTGTATGCCTGTACACAGACACACGTGATTCTATTATATGATGGTTCATATGTCATCATTTTAGTTTCTCTGTAAACTTTGCTTGCTGCTAGTTTACCAATTAACTTATTTTATCCCTACTCTACCTCTTAAATACTTATCTATAGTGCCAATGCACTGTTGTCTAAACCGTAAGTTTTTATATGTAAACCCTTAATAAATGCTTTTTAACCATCATAATTGTAGAAATATTGATTCTCTACCATTTGGAAGGGCACACCGCATATTGTGCTTCTACTTGTTGCATTTTTATCTTGATTCTTTTCATCTCAGTTGGGACAAAAGACTCCCAACCCACCCTGTCTCCCATCTCAGGCCCACACCAATCACTTTGGCTTATCCTTAAAGTATCCACTCATTTGAATTCTCCAAATTTCCTTGAATGTTGTCATTTTACATCTCTTCAAACTGAACGTCAATCATAGCTGTTTGACCAGTCTCTGAGAGCCTGAAAAGGTCATAGGTACAGCCTCTTTGTCCACCTAAGAGGAGGTGGGGAAAGAAAAATTGTTGCATGGCTTAATTAATTATCACAGTGACTCTGAGAAAGTCACGTTCATAATGTTATTACATTATGCTGATTTTAATAATTCAGTTCCATCTAATTTGAACATTTTAGTTTCAATTATATTTCTTTTATTTGAAAACCATTTTTTACTTGCAGTTTAAATTTGTTTGCATTTCCAACATTAATTTAATAATGTAAATTAGACAATTTATACATTGGAACTTCTAGATATAGTTTTTCCCAAACTATTCTGCTTAATAGCTATAATTTCTTCTTTTAAATGTAGAAATGGCACAACACAAATTTAACAGAACGTATTTGAATTAGCATTGCTATTCCTTTTATGGGCCCAATGGGATAAAAGGCAAGCTTAACCTTAGTGAATTTTGAATCCAAAGCTAAGGTGAGTGATTTCCAAAATGTGTGTGGTCAATAAACTCTAGACATCATGAAATTAAGTCAAATTCAATAAAATACAAATATTTGATGTCAGATATCACAACATATAACCAGACATGTCATATGTTATTTAATTGTTTGTTATTAATTTCTTCTTGCTGACAAAACTTAATGTGTCAAAAATTGTAGTATTAAAAAGTGTGTCACAAATGGTTAATACTTAGAAAGCTGTAACCAAGAATTATGAAAGTGAATATTCCAATGTTCATTCCATTCTCTTATCTTCATGTTCTGACTCACTCTGAAACTGAGCAAGATAGATACTTTTTTTTTTATCTATACGTCATATCAAAAATTGCCTGAAAGAATTAGCTATCAGATTTTGAGATCAGGTAAGACAGAAAGGATAGAGTATCTGAAGAATAACACAAAACTTTGCACTAAAACCTAATAAAAAGACTCTGGTATGTCTCCCCCACTACTTACATACCTTGTTATTTACAGCAAAGTAAACTGGGTTTTATTCAAAGATACTTTGCTGAATTGTTGACAGGTTATATACACCATTGAAATTTTAGATCATATATTCTTTTGAAAGCCACCAAAAGCTCCACTATCAAAATTAATGATATTCATTTTGCTATATAATAATGTGCTTAATTTCAAAATTGATCCAAGTGATGAAATTTGTTTACAGAAAATTAAATTATGTTTATAAATTTCGTTTTATTTTAGTCTAAAATTTACCTTTAAGGAAAACCAACAAAAACAAACTGTATTCTTATATCTTAGTAAGTTTATCTATACAAGACAAGCTTTGCTTGACACTATATTTTCTCAGCTGTTTAATGTTTAGTTTTACAGTGACAGGTTTGGTACTTATGTTGTTTTAACTTCAGTTTGGTGCATTACATTTGTGTAAAGAGAATAGCAATTTCACTGTAGTAGCTAAGATTTGAAAATATATAGATAAAAAAGAAGCAATCTGTGCTGTAGAAAGTATTCTTTGAATAGTCAGTAGAAAGCTGCCTGAGCTTGAATAGACAAACGTATTTGTGAATATTATAGGAACAATATGTTAAGATTTTAATGGCATCTACTTAATCATTATTGTTAATAAAACTTATAATGCAATTGTTTTTCTTTAGAGAAATACTTGTTACATGAGTTGAACAAGACAAAAAAAAAAAAATGATGAATTCTTCTGAGATATTAAAATTCTTTTGTTAATGTTGTTTGGCTTCCTTCCAAAATTGTGGTGTAGGTACTTATCATTTTCTCCTACATGTTCTTTAAGCTTTAGATTTGAAAATTCAAATAGTGATAAACGAAATGAATTGTCCTGTACAAATATTTTGAAAAATGTTTAATTTTTAAGAGTAAAATAATTTATTTAATGTTTTTCTAAAATTAAGTATGTTTCCATGATTAAATTTCATAGAGTAAGTAATATGAGTAGGAACGATAGAAAAGACAATACAAGATTATTTTCTATTTTTAAGGGTTTTATCCACATACATTTTAAATGCTTTGTCAAAAGCATTCAAAGTTATCATTTTACGATGCTGCATGATGATTTCTTAGATATAGAATCAGTTTTCTAGAAGGGTACAAAAGATTCAATTAATTCCAGTATAACATTTGTATTTACTGGCCCTCCAAACTGAAGAAAGATACACTCAGGATTTTTTAACTTAGGTAATGAGGTAAAATTAAATATTCTAAGGGTTCAGTTTAGCAGTGTGTCATTTCCAGCAATCACAGCAACAAAAGGAAGATAAATCTTATGATAAAAGCGATAATGAATGTAAATAACTTCAATTTTCATAAGGTAAATATGCTTAAATTGAAGAATATTCTCTCTAATATTCCAGCATTCATAGTGGAAGGTTATTTTTAAAAAAGTATTTCCAACCAAATCTGCAAGTATAGATGCATTAATATTGTATCCTGACTTTTGGATATTACTTTATTCAACAACCCAATTCAGATATTTTCAGTTTTATATAAGGATAGAATAACAGCCGTATTAAATAGGTTGAATAATTTAATTTCCTGACGAGTGCTACACTTTTCACTTATGACAAGCCAACCTTGATAGGGATTTGGAGGGATTGTATTCTGATTTGAGTTAATCTTCTTCAGATATGGACCTCATACTTATCTACATAATGGTAAAAACAATAGAGAAAATAGATTCAATATATTTCAACTTTTATTTATCTTTGTCAAAATTTGTGGCCTGCTTCGCTTCTATAGACTTTTTTCTTTTTCTCTTTCTATTTTTTACTTTGCATGTTAAATCTGATCACACCTTTTAGAAGTTTCATGCTGGGTACAAACCACAGACTAGAAACCTGAGGCCCCAGTCACTTTCTAGTAAAATGTTTCTATAGCACTCTTTACACTAAATTAGTTAAGTAAATTTATTTTGTTTCTAAATTAGTAAAATAAATTAATATAGTCACTATATCAGCAAAGTAAATTCATATTGTCAAATTGAGACTAAATCTATTTTTTTTTTCTTATCTGAAACTTGACACTGCATTGACTTTTAGGCCACACTGACATTCATTAATGTATCGCAGAGCAAATACAAGTAGTAAATAAAGAAAAATAAGAACACAAATATGTTGGTTATAAATGTTTATTACTAGCCCAACTGATTAAAAAAACCAGTCAAGTTAGTGCCATATAAATATCTTCAGTAATTTAACAATAAATACAAAGAAACAGTATGGTACAACTGATTGCTACAGTGCATGGCAGACTGGCCAGTCCTGCACTGGAATTGAAGTTACTGAAATAAGTCTTGCTAAAATAACTTACAACTGATTGTACCCTAATGTAGCTGTTAATCTACTAGGTACTACACTAGAAATCACTTCAAATTGCATCACAAAATATGTGACTAAATAAACCATCTAAGACCAGAGACCTCTAAATTCAACAGTAACATTTTAGTATGTTTATTATTGTAGTTGTTGCATTTGTTTGTTTGTTTTCAGGGATATCACCACTGCCACTGGTAAGAGAGTTAGGAATCTTCAATAAGGTATTTATTTTTTCATTGGCACTTCACGGAGAATGCATGCTGTGTAGTCCAGTAACGACATTCTTTATTCTTTTTATACTGATTTTGTTTCATTAATATTTTTTTTTAATCATTTTTAACATTTTTTATAAAAGGAGTTGTAGAAAAAGGGAAAAAAATGTAAAATTATTGTTTCAGGAGTATATAAAAAAAAACACAAAAAAAACAAAAAACACTTGGCTGTTGCTGGTGTGGACTTCAAAATAATTAACATAATGAATGTAGAAAAAAAAATGTTTTCATTAAAATGAATATTTTGTTGTCCACGTATTCTGAGTTTTTTTTTATTTACTTATTTTTAGTTATTTTTTTTCCATGAAGTTTTGACATTTTCATTTTGGTTGAAAGAAACTAACAGTAGCAATACTAATCAATAATAATAATAATAATAATAATAGTAATTATAATATCGATAATAATAATAATAATTATAATGTTAATGATGATAATCATCATCATTATCAATAATAAATGGTGAGGGAGACATATGCAAGTCAGAAAAGAAGTTCTATAATTGAAAAAAAGAATTAAAATTCAAAGAAATTTATGCTGTTTATGCATTATTTTATTTATTTATTTTGTGTTGCCTATTATTTTCTACTATTTTCCAGTGACTGAGTTTATATTTCATTTTTTTGAGAGATTAGAAATTTTAAGCATTGTTATTACCATTTGGAAGACATTAAGGACCAAGTTAACGTTTTTTGTATTTGAAAAGAAATCCCTGAACTTTTACTTATGGATGAGAAGAAAACCCCTAAAGAAACAAAATCTTAGTAATTCAGAAAATTTATCTTTTAATCATCCTCCGCCTCCTCCTCATCATCGTTGTTGTTGCTACTGTTGTCATGATTGCTATTGAAATATTGAAGTAAGTTCTAATTGTAAATTCAAATCTGTAACCTAGTTTCAGTTTCCAGTTTGAATAATTTTCTTCATTTCCAGTGCAAATGCCCTTGAAATTGGCATAAACCTGGCAATTTGTGTTCTTCCTCCCTGTTAAATTTAACTCGTCATGTCTCAGTAATTTGAGCTAACTAAACAGTAGAACGCTTGATTGAATTTATAACAAACTAGTTCGGTACTGTTCTAAGACAATGTTCTGTTGGGGCTAATTAAATTGTTCTTATATGCTTAGTAATGATAAACTAAGTATTAGTTATTGATTGGCATCAATTCTATTCCTCTTTCAGCAAAAACTGATTATGTGTTCTTTTAAAAAAAAACACTTTTATAAATACAAGAGAATCAATGTCATGGCGAATTTTAAAGAATTTTATTTTTTGTTCCTTTCATAATTTCTTTTTATATTGGTTTCAAATTTTACACAAGGCCAGCAATTTTAGGGGAGGGGTTGATCACATTGACCCCAGTAATCAATCCTGAAAGGATGAAAGGCAAAGTTAACCTTGGAGGAATTTGAACTAAGAATGTAAAAATGGACAAAATGCTGCTAAGTATTTTGCCTGGCATGCTAACAATTCTACCATAATTTCCTTTTATACTGAAATGTCTAAGTCAGCTTCTCCACCAGTGGCAGTGATGCTAACTAACTAGTATTTTAGTGTGAATCCATATTTCAGAACTTAAATTTTCTACTCCATTCAATATTAATAATAAATATGAATACCAATTTTTGTTTATTATGAACATATCCCTAATCTTAAGAAGGGAAAGATTTTTAATTGCTACATCATTTCCTTCATCTTTTATGCACTTATAATAGTTTATTGATAATTATAAACACATTGTACTCGTCCAATATTGTCAAGAAAAATCTAAATACAATGAAAATAAGTTACAGTGCTTAGCATTTACATATGAACTGGCAAATAGTTTGATAATTCCATGGGAACAATGAAATGTATATCATTTGTACATGTGTGTGTATGCAGGGTGGGTAGGTATATTAAAGGTAAGTAGAATATTCAGAAGTTTATTGACATAGTGTGATTAAATGGAAACTAGCTAAGGCTTGCTGGGTTGTTTCGCACCTATATAATTATTGAGAATTATTTTATTTTTATTTTTGTAACTGTGACTTCAATTCAGTATTATTATTAACAATCTGCTTAATATTAATTCTGGAAGATTTGTTTGTCCTCTAAATTGTTTCACTCATTGAAAACTGGGTCCAGATTAAAAAAAAACAAAAACCAATAAGCTGCATAGTGCAAGCAAAGACTAAAACAAAAGAAGTATCCTATCATTGAGAACAAAAACGTGAATGATAAACATTATTGGGATGACATCTGTAAAAGCCACATGCCATATTTGTAAAAAGAAATGACCTACAAAAACAAAATCTAAAAGATGGGATTAGGTAATATATACTTAAGCTGCAGATGATACACAGATTAATGTTTAAACTATTTTCTCTTAATATTGGTAAATAAATCTAATCCTTCCTTGTATATCTATTCATGATTCTTCTAGAGGAAATCTTATCTCACAGGCAAGATGACATTACCAGTATACTACTATAATATGTAAATCAAAAGAAACAATTGTATGAGGTCAGTAATAAGATGCTTTATATATATATATATATATATAGATATATATAAAAAGCAAACTACAACGCTCTTATATATGTATGACGTATATATACATATATATATATACCTTTGAAGAAAACAAAAAAACAGAATCAGCAAGAAAGTGTGATTGCATGGAATTTAGAGTTTGGGACCATGTTGTATAACTGCAGCTCACTCTATTTAAAAGTGGTTCAGAGAGATAAGTAGATAAATAGATAGATAGATAGAGAGAGAGAGAGAGAGTGAGAGAGAGAGAGAGAGAGAGAGAGAGAGGGAGAGCATCAGGTAAATATTAAATCAAATGAACATTGTTTCTTAAAAGAAACTAAGTAAAAAAAGATTAAATATTTTTTTTTGTTAAATTTTATTTATATATAAAACCCTTTGATGTAATTATCTATAATAAGCAAGATCATATCCTGTTGTTCACTATTTTATACACTCACACATACAATATCCATATATGTACACACACACACATGCACACATCTGCATTTGTAGACATACATACATGCAAACAATTTGCTCAAGTGTATACAAATATGGAGAGCAGAACAACAACATTCTTAAAAAGGTATCGATGTCTAAAGGAACTTTTAAATTTCCATTAAACAGTTTTAAGGTTTGTTAGAAGAAAACAAAAATTTAAGAATATCCACAGCAAATAGTAAGTAGTACCAAAATTTGATAATTCTTTTTTTTGCTATGTATTGTCTTATAAGTTTATAAATTTAGGTATTATTTAAGTAATATAAGTTTTTTTAATTCTTTTTTTAATTACTGTTAAAAGTCTGAGTCAAAGATAATAGAACAGATGCATGCCACTGCAAGCATACAAGACTGATTTATAAAAATCTTACTAGATCGTAGCATTTATATTAAGAACTTATTCAACTTGATTCAAAAAATGTTTACCATTTCCTTCTAGTGAAATGGTACTGTCAAGCTGATGTATGTTTATTAAGGTATAACTACAGTTTTGTACAAATTTAGTCCTTTGAAAGTATTAGAAACTTTCTCTTTCCATTCCAATCAATGAATTATATAGTAAAATGTATGTGCATGTATTTCTTATACATATATGTATGTATACACATGTATTTATGTATATGCATACATATCCACACACACACAGTTATATGTACATACATATATGTATGTATATACATACATGTATATACACACACACATGCACACACAAATACATGTAACTACACAAATTGTTTAAACACACCCTCCATCACACAAGTCTATTCATATCTACATGATTCATTCATTGTTTATTTTCTGATAGAAAAATGTTGGTATTTACAATGTCTTTTTAGTTACAAAAAACAAAACACTGTCATATCTACTTTAATTGCACATAAAAAAATCTGACTAAAATAAATAACAAAACAACTGGGGCACTGCTTTCGGAACTGAAAGCCTGCTTCAAACCAAAAAGCTGCACCTTAGAACACAAAGTGAAGAAATTCCCACAAATTTGAAATTTTGCATCTAGCTTCAAACTCATTTTTTTTTCTTCATTTCCAAGCAAAATATTTTACATTTAGTGGAGATTTAAGCCAAATGGAATACTAACATGATGCAAAACTTAAATAAATGTTTTTAGCTTCTTCTAACATAAAAATAATGATAAAAATTGTAATGATGACGATGGTAATAATAGTATTAAAGATAAAGGGGGAGGCGTCTATAAATTTTATCAAACCAAATATAAAAAAAAAATCAAAAATAGTAAATATTCGATGTCAAAAGAGTTCAAAACAACAAATAGATTTAAAAGAGTTTCTTTTTTGTTTCCTTTTGTGTTTGTTTTTCGTGTCAAGTTCAATCCTCTGTGACATGTTTAAAAGCAAAAGTCACAATTAACTGCCGACTGAATCAACACATTAGTTCTATTATTATTATTGTCATCATCAGCTTAAATTGTAACTTTTTTCTCTGTCGTTGAAGGTATTAAAAAAGTCATTACATACATATATTATATATATATATATATATATATATATATATATATATATATATATATATATATATATATATATATACATATATGTATGTATGTATGTATGAAATGAAAGTATAAAATATTAGGAAAATGTCTGCTTTAGAGTTTAACTAGTTCTTACATAAAGAAATTGAACTTTTACCTATAACCAAATTTAATACTTTATGCTTCAGCTGTGTATAAGTTATGCTGAGAACCAGTTTATTATTAGATCAAATTGCTTAAAATGTTCATAGTATTCAAGAAAGAGAACATAAGTTTTGACAGAATATATATAAGTCGGGAAACTTCTTAATATACAAAGTGAACTTGTTGAATCCCTTTTTCAAAGTGAAAATCTAGGAAGCTCAAGTTCCAAGGATCTTTACTGGTCTTTTTTTTTTTCCCCACAGAAACGTTCAGGTTTATCGTTATTTTTTTTTTTTAATATTTCAAAGAGTATAACGGAAATGAGTTTTAAAAGTAACTTTTTTTTACATTTTGCTTTCTTCCTTCCTTCAAAAGTTTTCATAATTATGATATTAAAGCAAGAGTATGTTTTCAAATGGAACCACAAAAATGTTTAAATAACAATATCTACATTTGTACAAGTCTATCAATATCTGTGTTTTTACTAAGAACAAAATAAAAATGTAAATAATTTGAATAATTTGTGAACCCTTTATGTAAATTGTTTAATAAGAACATATAGAAATAAAGCTACAAACTTTCTACAAAGAAATTTTAAAAATTAGAAGGGTTTTACCGATTGTGAATATTGTGGGATCAAAAACAGTACAAGAATGGTTAGTAAAATCTCCATCTTGATTTAAAAAAAAAACTCTTCATTTTTGATATTGAGGCAGGCAGGGTAAGTGTAATAAGTAAGAAAAAAAAAAGACAAAAGCAAAACAAAAAAAAAAAAAAACCCCAAAACATCAAATTATGGATTTGTAAATTATACCATAATATTAAGTATAAAATTGTAAGTACTATTTTAATGTATTTAAAATAGTATTGCCGACATTAAGTTTTATGAGTATCTTTCTTTTAATGTTCTCTTTTTATATCACAAGTAATTTTAAAGAGTAAATTCTTTGAAACATGGAGCATATTCATTTCAAAACGAATTACTATTGAACAAATGGAAATATATCAGATACGAAACAAAAGAAATGAAAATGTTAATTATGAGGTTATTTTGAATTGTTGAGAGTTGTTCCAAGTTCATGAAATAACAAAAATGTAAAATTTAGCTAAAAGCTTCTGAGTTTCTTTGTTATCGATGATATCCTCATCATATTAATTGATGTAATTATTGAAAGTTCTATGTAGGTAAAAATCTCAGTGGAGTTGAACAGCAAGTTAACCGGGTGGATGTGGATAGACAAAAGTTTAAGTTATGCTTTGACAAACCAATATAAAAGATATTGGTAAACAAACAGAAGAGAAATGGATATTCTACTCGTATAAAGTAAATAACAATCTATGAAGCAGATAGAATAAGTATGAAAAACATACATGCATGTATGTGCATATGTATGTGTGTTATATGAATACATGTGCATGTGTGTGTGTATATATATATATATATATATATATATATATGTACACACACACATATATATATGTATACACACATGCACGCACACACACATACACAACAAAATAATGTAAATATTGTGGTTCTCTAACCGAAAGTCTGAGTGAGAGATTTTTCAATAATGTAAAAGTGGTGAATTAAATTTTAAAAACATCTTTTAAAAATTGCTAACCTCTTAATTATTTGCCTGGCAGATGGTCCAGCAAGCACTAAATTATTTGCCAGGCATACAATATATATATATATATATATATATATATATATATATATATAGACACATTGTACGCATATGTATTAAACAACATATTTGTTAAGATTGCTTCTCTCCTTGGCATCATTGAAGTAATATGAAACTGAATGGGAATGGAGAAGGAAAATAAAGAGATGTAGAAGAGATTAAAGGAATATGCAATATGGAGAAATTACTGATATAATGTCTCTTGACTGGCACCAACAAGGACTATTTGCCTGTCAATGTAAATAATCCAACACTTTATCATCGTCATTAATAGTCGCCACCTTCTCCCTACTGCTGCCTGTATGTCATGCTTAAGGTGTATGTTACAAGAAATTTGCAAGAGCAACATAGATCATGGATCAAACATGTATAAAGTGATAGAAAAATGCTGCTTTAAAACTGATTAAGCATCATCACAGTATTTGTAGACACTAAATGTAGAGTTTTTCTCTTTTTTTTCTTCTTTTTTTGCCAGACATAGTTGAAATTTGATGTAGTTGAAATTTGTCAGACATACTGGAAATTTACAAGTTGTAGAAGTTAAATTTTGCCAGACTTTGTTAAAATTGACCAGACAGCTATTTTGCTAAATGTATTTTGTCACTATAATTTTCTTTCGCTCACTCTTTCTCTCTCAGCTTGATGTCACTGTTTGTTTTTGATTTTTGTTTAAAAGTAATTATTATCATCATCATTATTGCTTATATGATAATAAAATTGTGACAACTGGAAGGCAAGTAACTGGCAAAGCCAAAAATTATTCAAAATGTTAACAAAGGACATTGTTAATAGTGACGAGCTGAAAGAATGCATTAAAGGGACTAAATAGAGCAGAATAGTTTTCTTATAGTTATTTAGTTTTATGGCATTGCTGTTATAAAGTTTTATTGCCAAGATTTTGTTGTGTGATCTTCAGTAAAACTGTAGTAATGTAAGATTTTATGAAAATTCTGAGTATTAATTGACAGACTCTAATAAACAGAAACCATCATCTGGTAAAATTGTCAAATTGTCTAGTACCAAAAAGACCCCCCCCCCCCAGAAAAATTACTGAAAATTTTAATGCATTTTCCCCCAGAATAATTTAAAAAGAAATCTCTAAGTTTTCATAATGTAAAAATGAATTTAAAGTAAGTACAATAGTTGACAATGAAAATAAATAAACTGGATAATATAGAATGAAAAGAAAAACCAAACAAATAACGAAAGAAAACAAACTATCATATAAGGTATAATTGATTTTTTTTTTTAAAACGAACTGTTAGCTTGTATGAGAGAACAATATTGGAGATGCAGGGTTCAGTTTGCTCGTTGGAAAACAATCCAGCTACAAGAAGTGACAGAGGTCTAAGTCAGTGTGTTCATGTGTGTGTGTATGTGTGAGACGAAGGATAAGGCTAATATTCAAACGTACCAATAATATGAGTCTTAATTATTGCTCTGGTCTAAGATTTACATCATTCGTCCAACCTTTTAAGAACTAAGTGATTTCTTCTTTCAGATTAAAAATAAATAAATAAATAAATAAAAGTAAATAAATGAAACTCAAACTATAACATACAAATATTTCAATATGGAAGGGAATACATAAACGAAACACAAAAGAAAAACTTGCCTATCCTGCAGGTCATGAGAAGGCTTTTACTGAAATTCTCTTTTCTTCTCTAAGTATTCGTCTTAGAAAATTAAAATAAAAGAAAAGAAAAGAAAAACCAACAAAAAACAAAAACAAAAGGCAACTTTTGTCCTTTAATATTGCAATGAATAGGACAAAGTGTTGAATTAGAGTTATAATAGAGCAGTTCTTTATATAAGTTAAAAGTTGTTCTGATTTACAGTCTCTGATGTAGAATTTCAGAAAATTTTTGTTTTGATGTACATACATAAAAAGAAATGCTTTTTTTAATATTTATATACACATACTTTACAGCCATGCATATAACCATACACACATACATATATCATCATACACATTAGTAGCATTCACACAGGTATATACATATATATGCATGTATATACACACAACTTGAAAGACCATTAACAATTATGTTAAATTGTTTTCATAAATGATAATAAATAATAGAAAGAACTCGTGCTTTTATATCTTGAGATTGTAATTTTTAGCTTTTACTTGCTATACCATAATTCATTGCTTGATTTTTTTTTCATAAAACAACATAATAAGACTTATAAAGGATAAAAAACAACAAAAACCCAAAAAACTAGAATGTGAGAAAAACAGAGAGTCAGTGTTGCCCCCACTCAAAAAAAAAAAAAAAAAAGAAGTGGTTAATAAAATTTGCATATAAGATTAAGCTTGTGTGGTGTGAAGGGTTTTAATCTTTTAGGCAAAGCTCTTCCTTGCTTATAACACTAGAATTCACCTCTTCTCACAGCACACAGACTGACCGTAATTTTCAAATTTTATTATACCTTGTTTTTCTCTATTGCCAATAGAAGCATGGGTCGTTATGTAGTCAGAACTAGCACAGACAAAGAGAAGTTTATAAGACAAAGGGGAAAATCATGAAGACATTTTATTTTATAAAAGGATTGGAAATAAAAGATATTGTGTGTGTTTGTATATGTTTGTGTGTGCATGCATATGTGTTTAAATAGAATCAAATGCAGACTATTTCAGCAAATCATCTGTTAGAAATAGGACACTTTTCTCAAATTTATTGGCTGTTTATATTTTCATGCAAAAATTTAATTTTTAATAGCAATGAAACATGTTATATGTTTAAGAATGCTGATCTATCCCAAAATGTACGACACACATATTCCAATAGTACTACATAATCAAACTTATAATAAATGCTTTGTTCTTTTAATTACTTAGTCTGAACTTTTATATTTCAAAACAAATCTTCATCCACTTATGTAATTTTCGTAGACTTCCCAGCCCAGTGGTTTTTTTTCTTCTTTTAATATTTTGATAAATCGTGATTCTCAATTGGATAAAGGAATCTAAAACCTAGATATTGCAGAAATGGGTGGCAATAAAAGAAAGTAAAGTTCAGCAGATCAATGTTTGTAGAAGCTTTGACCAATGTAATATAATATAAACACCTATGAACTATAATCAGGTATTTAGTCAATAAATGTGGAAAGTGATTGATTGCATCCCACATACAAAGAAATGGATCATACTAGTATTATAGTAATTATACTTATAATGACTTTGTTTATTGGCACCAGATCATACATTTGGAGAAATTGGGGTAGGTTATAGTTGATTGAATTGACATCTGTACATGCTTGGCACATATTCTATCACCTCTGAGGGCAAAGATGAAAGGCAGAGTCGACCCTGTGGGTAGGGCTTAACTTAAAAATCAGAATGTAGATGGAATTAAATACTATTTAACCTGATGTTATATTGTTTTTGTCTCTAGCAATTTATAATTTTAAAAAACACAAATATTTCTTTCTGTCATATTTATTGAAATAATACTTATCTAGTTTGTGAAATTAATAAGAAAACTTATGTAAGCAGAAATTTTATTTTCCTTCTATTTAAGAAAAAAAAATTATTAAAATATTTAAACACCTTCTATCATTCATCAAATATTGAGTTGAAACTTAATAACTATGAAGATGTATATAAACTATAAAAAAGTCAGTCAAAATTATAATTGTTTTCATTGTGAAATTTTATGTATTTGATTCATATAAAAATTTGAAGTTTATGTGAGAAACAATCTCTTATTAAGACTGTTCCTTCATAAACTTATCTGATTTTTCTATTCAGCTACATAAACTAGCTTATTTTATTTTCAGTTCTGAGGGTCTACAGAGGGCCATTGTTTATACCAGGTTTGTGTAACATGAAATCTACCCCTAAATAAAATGATGGTTCATTGCAGGTAGCCTTTCCTCCTCTTTCCAGAGGAAATGAAACCAATACTACAAGCCAATGAAATGCTCATCAATTCTGCAGTGCTGCTGCATTGAGCTATTCCACCGTGTGAGACACTGAAATCTAGGTAGACTTAGCCAATGAGATCTAAGTACCTTGATCATGGATTCAACACAGTGCTAGTGATAGGATATGATTTGATAAACCCACAATTGGTTGTCTGGTTTCTTTCTTATTGACTTGACTAAATGCTCTCCTATCAGATTATAATCCTTACATTTATTAAACCCTTTTATCACAAAAGGAAAACTTGTGAATGTGCGGCAAGGAGATGAGGCAAGAGGGGAGAAATAACTATTGTAAAGATTTTGTTTCATCATTTAAGTTTTGAGATTTTTGGTGCATTAAATCATACTTTTCTTTTATACAGTAAAAAGAAATCTATTGAGCAATAGTATATTATCAAAGACAAATGGAAATAAAAGAAAAAGAAACAAGTAGTAGAAAGGATTTGGAAACCAATGTTATTCATGTTGAAATAATCTGTAAAAGAATTTTACAGCTGTGCACATATATGCTACGTGAAGTGTATAGATGAGAAAAAGGTAGGAAAGGAATTAATAGTGTACAAAGTTGACAGAAAAAAAAAATGTAGTGGAATCTATTTTCTAATGGAAAGGTACCATGTTTCAAAATGTGATCTCTAAACAAGAATGATAAACACTGGATTCATAATTATTGACAAACTCAAGTATGATAAGTGGTTGGCTTTCATTCCTATCTTCTCCAACATTTTATTTATGCTTTTAATCTCAAACTCAGACCTCTTCTTAATTATGTATGTAAACAAAAGAAAGAAATAGAAGTTGAAATCTATAAACAAGCCAACTTTTTAATCTTCTAACCTTTGTTTTTCTTAATATTCTACATTGATTTAACAAAGTAAGTTTATATGCTTTAATATATATTAAATCTAATACAAACTATCTAGAGCATACAAATACAGGAGGCAGTGCAAATACTAGAATTGTAAATTACTGGTATCAAAGTTGATTTCAGAAACTTACTAGACACATAATTTTTTATTACTTCCATTAGAAATAAAAAAAATATGTAAGCTATGTTCCGTGTTACTGTTCAAACACAAAAAGAACTTAAGAGAAAAGTGAGAAAAAATAACAAGACAATATAAAAAGAGTGTTTTGCATATTAGTTTAATATCTGTTTCTTAAATGATAAAATTGATTTCCCAATCCAAGATGTATATGTGTGTGTGTCTTTGGTTGCACTTGTGTGTGTGTGTGTGAGTGTATGTGTGTGTATGTATGTGTGTTTGTATCTTTATGTTTCCTTGTTGGTATGGTATGCAAGGTAGCAAGTCAAGTGAAATTGCTCTTAAAGCAGTGACCATACATAGAATATTCAAGATAATTGTACACACAGCATGCAGCAAAACCAGGCTAGCATACTCAAATATCACACCCTAAATGTTAGGAGGACTGAATACAAGCAAGACCACTGCTTGCTATTAAAGAGAAAATATATATATATATAGAAAAAGAAAAAAAATTCCTGCAACCCAGAATTAATTTTGTCATCAAATAATTCTCAAACAAACTATGGAAATGCATCTGTAACTGGCCCCTACTACCACCTGGAAAGCAAATATCTTTCTCCTAATTGATTAAAAAAAAGAACGTTGTACTTTTTTGTGTTAAAAATGTTTTTAAAATTATTTTTGGTTCATTTTCTTTGTTTAGCCATCTGTTAAAAAAAATCATCTGAAGTTATAATTAACATGCATAACATTATTAAAATGGATTATAAATCCATATATAAAAATGCATAAAATTTGTTAATGGTTCCTTATATTTTTTGCATGGAGCCCACTAATAAAAGCTATGAAAACTTTTTACATTGTTTATACATCTGACGTTTCAGTGCACATATTATTTCTACAAAAAAAAAAAAAAAAAAAAAAAAAATTGTGTAAATCAACAAAACCTCAGTAATAATAGAAATAATGGTTTAAAAAAAAAAGGCTTCTAAAAATACAGTTATGTCTTTCTGATTACAGTGCACTTTGAAATCAGATAGGTTTTTTTAACGACAGCACACTCAATGTCCTCTAAATCTATACACAACAAAAACAAGAAAAAAAAATCATGAAAATTAGAATAAATAAGAAAAAAAAACAATTATGTTGTTTGAAACATTTTAAAAAGAGAAACTTAAGTGCAATAATAATAATTAATAATAATAATAATAATAATAAACATATATTCAAAATGAAAAAAAAAACAAACACAACAAATGCAAATAAAAAAAATAAAAGTGACATGAAGTAGGTAAATAATAATTATATATATATATATATATTGTTTTTGGTCAACTACAAGTTTGTCTGCAATTTGTAAAAGGCTTGTGCCATCTATACAGACAAAACTCAGCAACAACACAGAGTGAAAGCTATGACATCATATTTGTCATATGATTGTGTCAACGACTGTGTACCAGCATGCTCACATTTCCTAACAGACAAAAGGTGAGGTATTTTAACTTTTCTCTAGACACTGCATAATGTGATTAGGAATAAAGAGAAAGTTTAAGAATATTTCTTCTTTTTTTTTTTGTCCTTTGCTTCCAACTACTTGCCATTTTGTTTTGATTTTTTTGTTTCAATTTTTGACCCTTCAAAATTTCTTGAAGATATTTTAATTCTTTTTAAACATTTAAAAAATTTATCATGAAAATCCATACAAAAATTTGTTATAAAAAAAGTCACATTTTTTTTTTCTTGCATCAAAGTAAAGTTTTTAGTTTTCGCTAAGGTTAGTCATAACATAAGCGCAAGGAACTTGTTTAATTTGCTTTTTTCTTCCATGATTTTTTTTTTTTAAATTTAATTTAGAAAATTCATGTAAAACAAAATTATTTTACAACTTTTTAGTTGATTAGCAGTCCAGTTTATTTATAAAAGCAATTATATTGCAGTGCTGATAGTCAACTAACACACTGACTTGTTAGTGGACAACTAACGCATTGCTTGCTAGGGACAGTGAACACCTTGTGCTGGTTGTCAACTAACACAGTACTAGTGGTCAACTAATACAATGCAGTGCTAGTGGTCAAATCACCTCAAAAATGTACGTTAGCATTTGGAGCATAGCACTGTCCAATTTTACAAACATATTACATAGCAAAAATTCACACTGCTATCAAACACACACTCACATACATGCCTTTATCACGTTACATCACATTATGCAAACTGATTTTTGTAAAAATGAAGCGTTGAGATCTTTTCACCTAAGGCAAGTTAAATAAATAAATTAAAATAAATTAAATAGATATGACTTAATTCACAAAGTGAAAAAATCCCAACAATATACATTGCATTCAGATATATAGGGAAGAAAGAAAAAAAAAAAACTGCATTTTGAACACAGTTCTAAAAATATCAGAAGTACATGAATTTCTTTTTGTTTTGTTAAATACACTGTATATATATATATATATATATATATATATATATACATAATAAAAATGATTGCACAAAATGTTATTTTAAAAAAGCTTACTAGAATCTGGCCTTCAAATAAGAAAAAAAAAATTGTATGAATATATAACTATTAAAGCAAATAAATAAACTCAAGATGATGATACTTTTCTAAAATGCCAACATTAAACATTATCATTTGTAATGCATTTGTATTTGTTCATCTTTCGGTAAAATTCACACAAATTTAAAAGTTTTGATCGTTTTGCATGAACACTATTTCATTTGAATTCAAAAGAAATACTGATTAATGGAAGATAGAAGCGAAACAAAAATGACAGAAAGAAAGACAGAATGAAGTGTTATTTTGTAATATTTGACAGTACTATTGCCTTGTTTTTATTAGTTTCTGAGCAGAAAAGTCATTAGAAAAAAAAAAGAAAAAATTTAATGTTTACTACTTATTACAAACTACCTAAAACTGTCTATACCCTATGGACAGTAACTTTTTACTGGAGCACATTTGTAACTTGATTAAGATTTTATGACTAGAATAATCATATTTAATTGTTTACATGCCAAAATGTTCTAGGTAAGGACATTTTAAACAATTTGGTCATAATTGTTTCTTTTTAATATAGATAGATATTTTACTAATTATAAATGCCTGATATCCAATTTTTACCAGAAGGAAAAACTTCTGTTGTAATTAACAATCATTAATAATAATTTTCTTTTTTTTACATATATGGGAGCAAAGCTTCATATTTGCAGAGAAAGGCTTTCAGACTTGTGTCACATTAGCCTTTTTCTCAAGGTCATTAGCAATGAATCATTATGAATCATTATTGATATTGATTTCTAACTTGGCAAAAAGCCATATATGCGTAAGGAAGGTATGCAACTAATTGGATTGTACCTCATTATATTACCAGTACTTATTTTTCTAAGGGATGTAACCAAATATCTTAAAGTATTTTGTCTAGTGCTATCTGTTTCTGTTATTCCACTTTCCTATTGTTAATATTATCATTAAAAATCAGTTGCTTTCTAATGACAGCAAAGGTATATTGAACTCATATGTAAATTATGCATGTTTGTGTATGTAGTGAGTATATATGTGTTCAGATAGCAACTCTTCTTTTAAGCAAATATGATTAGGATCATGATAAGTGTTTAGTTTTAGCAATTTCTCCTTCAAATGTTTTGCCTTATTTATATTCTACTATAAGAAAATATATAAATTTCCTGTTATCTCTATGCTTTGAGAGTCTTACCCACCACTTAACCAAAAATTATGCAAATGTTACTAATGTATAGTAGTTTGGGTACGTTCATATCTGTATTTTTTCTACAAGTTTAAATGTTGAAGTTAACTTTACAAAATAAAACAGAAAACATTGAATTTAATTCCAATATTTAGTCAAAGAAATAAGCATCCTCAATAAATAAATTTTAAAATTTCATTTTAAATAAAGAAAAGGGAAAAATACCAACGAAAATTTGTATCCTGAAGTGAAGATAATATGAGTAAATTTAAAGCAGATGAAGAGATAAGCATATGAGATCATTTAAATATCTAGAGGTTTCTTTAAAGAATATCAGAGGGATTGTTAGCTGCAAACATTATTTTAAGGAAGAAAACAAAATAAATGATAATTTTTTTTTAAATACCTGCCTTAGGTTCTTCTATAGTAATAAATGTATGTATGTATGTATGTATGTATGTATGTATATATATATATTGCCATGTGTGACTGTATTGTTTGTGCAACTTTACATACATGTATATATATATATATATATATATATATATATATATATATATACATATATATATACACATATATATATATATATATATATACATATATATATATATATATACATGTGTGTGTGTATACACGCACAAACATATATATATGTACACACGTTTATATATACATATACATGCTTGTGTGTATGTTTGTGTGTGTGTGTGCATGTAGTTGCACATATTTAGCAGTCAATGTAGAAATTAAATACCACATATGTGGAAATAGCAAAACTACCAACAAAACACAAAAACTTTGAAGTAAAGCCAAATAAAAATACTAAATATTATTACTGGAAATCAATTTGAAAAGTTACTAATATTTTGTACAAAAAAAAACAAAAAAACTTTGGCTCTGTCTTAAGAGTACTGATAATACTTAAAATTTTAGTTTTAAAATTGCACATAATCAAAACCAATAGCTTATTTTTATTTCTCAATCCAATATGTAACCAGTAATTATTGAAAATAAATAAAGTATAAAAGGAAAAAGTACTGTGTATGTTCATATGGATGCTTAACTGAACATGTATGTGTGTGTGTGTGTGTGTGCATTTGATGATTACCTCTATAACAATAGGTTTTACCATTCATAAGAAAAAAAAAGGAAGACCTGGGTATTTTTATTTTGAATCAAAAACAAAATGAACATTTTTTTAAAAGAAAAAAGGCCCTTCAATTTTATAATTCCTTCGTTGCAATACTTGTTTAAATATAAGTTGCTTGTTATATTGAATGTAACCAATGTTCTATTGGATCTAACAAGCTAAGAAAGCGCTCGATTTCACAGTTTCTATTAATTAAAAAAAATTTTTGTCATTTATTTTAGCAAACTGTAGAGAGTATCACACCAACTAAATTCTTTGTAAATGATTTAGGGTTATAAATTATTTTATTTCATTTTTTTTTTTATTAAATTTGGCAAGAAAGTAAAGGCAACCATAATGTAATTGTAAAGAACTAGTAAACAAATATCTAAGTTTGTTTTCCTCAATATCTACAGAAGGGAACTGAGGAAATTACAATAAAAAATGAACAATTATAGTTTATTTCAATAACAACGACTTTATTTTGTAGTGAGGAAGTGAGGCCTCAAAGTATGGTTAATAAGCAATTGTAGCTTTAAATCTCATTTTAACAAAAATTGTGAATATTAGGGTGATGAATAAAAACCCTAAATTAAATCGGCTGTTTGATTAAATGGTAAGAATAGTGCATTAAACATATCACTAATTATGATGGTATATTATGAATTCTGGCTGTTATGGTTTCCGTAAAAAAAATTGTGAAGAATTTGATATAAAAATCTTTAAGACGCAGATCACTAAAAAAGAAACAAAAACAATAAAAAATTGAAATTCACTGAACAAGATGATAAAAAATAAAATAATAGATATAAATTCTTATAAAAGAGGGTTATTGCACCAGGCCCTAATGATGACTAAAGAGTAAAATAATTGAAATAAGATATATTAACGGTTTTTCTTTTTATAGTCCAACTCTAATCACAGAAACAAAATTCTATCAGACTAACAGATGAAAAAGTGAATTTTAATACATGATGCTTGATAAGTTTTATTATCATTATTATTCAAAACTATTAGATTCAGTATCCTATACATAACAATAAACACGTATACTGATTTCATATAAAACAAAAGTAAGCAGACTTCCGTAAAGTACTGAAAATTATTATTTCCTTTCAACTTATATAGATTAACCATAATGCTCTACAATTACAGATTGTAAAATTAATCATTTTGCTAATTATAAAAAAAATTAATGGTATCTGTTAGAAATTCAGAACTTTTTTTTAAAGCTTCTTTTAAATTAACAAAAGAGAAGCCAATATAAGTATTTTACTTAGTATGATAATTAAACAAAAACTAATCTCACTTAGTTTACAAAGTTAGATCTGTTTTTGAATCTTATGAAGTAAATTTTGTCTCTACTATGCCCAAATATAGTTTATCTTTTAAGAGAGCATCAACTCTGTGTAGAAGCAGCAACTTATTGATATTCTGCATATCTTGATTAACTTATTTTGAAAGGTAACATTAACAATAAACATATTTACATAAAGCTTGTGCATAAGAGAAAGTACGTCGACACTACATTTGATCAAGAGACATTTGGATTAAATCAATAAACACTATGAAGGAAAGTAAATATTAAAATGTTTTTTGTCATCATTGTTCTCCTCATTAGTATTACCGTTTAGATTATTATGACTAGAATTTGATATTAGTAACTTTCAGCACCGATAAAAGCCAATGTTAGGCAGAAAAGTGGATGTCAAGTTTCTAATTTGTGGTGGTGATGGTGGAGGTGGGGGCGGGGGTCTTCAAAGAAATTTTAATAATGACTTTGGAGAAATAATCAGATGACACAAGATGGATGAAAAAATTAATGGTAAAATGAGTGAATAAATTAACTGAATCAATCTCCAAAATCTAACATGAACTAAAAGAGACCGGAGAAGTGTATATGCGATAATGTATATTAAAGAGAATGTAAAAGGAAATGATGTAGAGATGCAACAAGAAAACAAGAAGGAAACAAGACATTTCTATCTTTTCCTGTTTCAATTTGATTTGTTTGTTTAAACACCAGCTAAACTGTAAAATTTTCAGTTGAAGATTGGTTGCATGAATATATACAATGAAATTTGATCCTTAAATATTTTATTTTGATTATTTTTCTTATTTTTTTTTTAAATACTTATAAAATTATGAAGCAAATAAGTTAATGGAATGAAATTTAAAGGATAAGTGAATAATGAAGAATGGAAATGTAGTCAATGTTTCATGTTGCTGGCATATTCAGTAGGAAACATTAATGTTCTTTACTCAAATGTATATTATGTTTAGAATTGTAAAAAAAAAAAAAAAAAAAACCCTGGGAATATTAGAAGCCTAAGCAGAGTTATCCCAAATGTTGTCATTCTTTTAGGCATTCATATTTTATTGGTGCAAAGGTAATGATAATGGGAGCAATGTTAATTTGGGAGTGATTAATTGAATATGAAAGTGTTTAGTCTGGGTTTTCAGCTCTACCAGAATTTTAACTGTATTTTTGACATGATTTGTATAGGAAATATGTAAATGACCTATTAAATATTACTCTGCTTCAATCAGAAATCTAAAGGTTCTGATGGATGTTTTTAAACACTTTTCTTCATTATTATGTTAAATAAGTTTTCAAATTCATGAATGTGTTATATAATTTTCAAACAGTAAATGTTAGAGCCTTATATATTGCCAGAGACTACATTAAAATTTCATTATGAATATGCATGCACACACACATGCACATGCATTCTACACATACACACTATCAATTCTTTCATTCTACAAAGTCTTAAATATTAAAATTCAGCTGTGTGAGTTGTTAAAATCCAAAGGGTGAAACTGTTTCATCAGGTTATTTATTTTTCTCTGATTTAAATAATGAATAATGAATATTTATCTCAGTTATCAGTTGAAAGAATACAAAATGGACACCCAGGTGTTATAACATTACAGAATTAAGATTTTGTAAACTTTTGTAATTAACTAGAAGCCATTATTTTTGTAAAAACAATGTATGTTCATGAGCACACACATGCATGTGCACAAACTCATACACACACACAAACACACAAACAAACACACTCACTTGCGCAAACGAACACACGCACATAAACACAGTTGCATGTTGATGTAAATAAGCATTGTAAATACAAAAACTACTGACCTCACCAGAGGTACTTCTTTTGGTTTGAAGTAATCTCCTTATCTGGGCTAGGACGGAATAATTTTTTATGACTACTGAGAAAACCCTTTCTAAGCAGTCAGCATTAAAAATATTTGTTTCTCATTCATTTATAATTTATAAATGACAATGATGAATTCTAGATGATTTTTAAAACTTAAAATCTTTTATAAATGGCCATCATTTTGGTAATCTCACCCCAACCTCAGTGAACCATAATGTAAATAATGATATGCATATAATAAAAATTCTATTGGCAGACAAGGCAAATTTAAGATAATAATTGATACCTGAGCAAAACAATGATAAATAAATAAAAATAATTATAATTGCAATACAACTCAAGAAAATAGGAAGACAAAAAAAAAAAAGAAAGGAATTTATAGATAGGGAGTGGGGAGAAATAAATTATTAAAAATAATAAACTGAAAATTCATGTACTTCTGAAAAATACTGTTGACATGGCTAAATAAATAAGACAACAATTGCTACATTCTATGGTTATGACCACCATCAATAGCTTAGATTTATGAAAACAAGTTCATCATAAATCAATAGAAAGTAGTCAAAGATGATTAATTAGGACAACTGAAAACACTGCATTCTTCTGTGAGGTATCATGGTTCCTTCTCAAGGACTAGGTCTTTGGCAAACTGTCAGGATAAGCCATTGGTTTTCATGGACGACAAATGACGATGTAGGTTATGGTTCTGTGTGTGCCTATTTCGGCTCTTGCGGGTCGAGAAAATCTTGTCACATCCTGAGACTGTACAGTAGTACATCTCTTTTGGATGAAGGGTTTCAATATGTTCTTTGAGAGCAAGGTTGTCACGGAATTTTTGTTGGCATACGTGACAACTGACTGCACTGTTCAGTTCATCATCGATGTCCTCGTCTTGCAGGTGATCGCCCCCATCGTCATCGTCGTCATCTTCTTCCTCGGCCCCACTTTCATCACCCCCATTACGGGTAGAAAAGGTGTTCTCCTCAGCTCTGTCTCTGCTGTTATTTCCAATGAAACTATCATTAGAGTGACTTCCCACTGAGGAAATAGTTTTACGTTTATTACAAATAACTGTGTTTGGGTTACTATCCTCATCACCAATACCATGATTACTGTTTTCATTGTAGATGCGGGAGTCATATTTTTGGTTGATATGATCTTTCACTTGGTTATTTTCTTTGTTTCCACCTCTCATTCCTTCACTGTTGTCCTCATCATCATCATCAACATCATCAATGTCATCTTCATCCAATTCATCCACATCTTCAATTTCCTCATCATCTGGGAACTGGTCCGTATCAGATGTGGACAACAGTTTGTGGTGTAGGTTCAGGTTGGTGCTGTGTCGATCTCGGCTGCGTTTTGAAGGGAATACAGCATTGCAACCATCAATAGTGCACTTGTGCATGAGTTTATAATGGACACTTTGATAATGAATTTTGAGGTCAAAATGATTTTGGAGAATTTTCCCACAGAAATTACACTTCCGAGGATTATCTTTATCTAGTGGAATATCTGTACTGTTGGAGTTAGAATCTGGAGAATGACTACCATTGGCTCTAATGGCCAAGTGGCCTTCAATGTCAGTGGAAGCTTGGGAGGCATTTGAATCATGATCTGAACCAGGACTCATGTTTAGAGATGACAAATTAGAAGGGCTACGTTCGCAGTTATCTTGAGAGAGGTCAACTGGATCTGAAGAGTTATTGGTGTTATTATTTGCTAAGAGGGAAGCAATTCTAGGAAAGTGGCAAGCTTCTTTCCTAGGTTCTTGTTTTGGATTACAGTTTGTATCACAAATGACACCGCTGTGACTGGAGAGAATGACTGAGTCATAAACCTTGCCAGACATAGATTTTTCAGGAATCTCCCGAACAGAACATCCATCAGCTATTTCCTTTTTTATTGCAATTTTGTCATCCAGTTCATCATCTGCAGCTGAATTAGATGTAGATTTTACATTCTCAGCATCATTTAAGCATTTCTTGTTGTGTTTAGTTGCATCTTTCTCATCTGAGATTGAATTTTCATCACTCATGCTGTAATTTTCTTCCATCTGGGCACAACGGGTAGGAATCAAGCTTTTCCTTCTGTTGAAGCCACGCTGTGTGCTGCTTACATCTGGTTTCAATGTATCGTCCAGCGACTTCACATCATCAGTCATATCAATGGCTTCATTACTTCCATCGTTATTTTCCATTTTTATTTTTTTCCCAGAAGACATATATGAAAGGCTGTTTCCCACATCTACAAAGCATGACTGATCACTCCTGTTGAGGACATTTGAATCGAGTGAGGGAATCACTGCTCTAGAGAGATAAGATGAAGTAACGACCATGGTAGGAGGAGAATTAATGAGCCTCGAAGGGAGTTTGGACTCAGCTACTAAAGTAGCTCCTTCTGGGAGTTTGCGTTTTTGAGGCATGTGGAGCTTAGGGTTAGGGTTGGCACTGTGGCGATTACGACTGCGACGAGAACTGAACATCATACTGCAGCCTTCAACTGTACATTTGTGCATCTCTTTCAGATGTACTGCACTGTAATGAATTTTAAGAGCACCTTTATCACAGAAAGTTTTATTGCAAGCTGTGCAAAGAACACGCTTTTTGCCGTTGGGTGCAATCAGTGTACTTCCAAATGATGCCGAAGGAGTCCATTGACGTTTGATTGGATTAGCCGACTTTCGGAGGTGTTTTACTTTGCGATCTGCATACACAGACAGTGCTGATTCTTCACAGTCTTTGGTAGAATAATTTATTGCATTCATAGGTGAATCTTCTTGGGAGATAATGACTGGGCTAATATTTGGCATATTTATGCATGGCGCATGTTTAGAATTTTCAATTATATCTGGCGGTTTCATTGACTGGAACTGGGGAGGACTTGTGGATGTTGGTGTTGGTGTTGGGGTAGTACTCAGATTTTTGGGACTTTCATCACCGTGGGAAGGTAGTGGTGGTGGTGGTGGTGGCAGAGGTGGTTGTGATAGCTGTGGCACAGAGGCACGTTTTTCTGATAGTCCTGGGCTAACAGCAGGACTTAAGCGTTCCCTTCGAAAATCAATGGGCAACATGGTTTGCAGACGGCCTAATGGGGACGAGGTAACAGGACTCGATGTAGGTACAGGAGTGGGAGGCATACTTGTGGGGCGTAAATCCCGTGGGGGTGTAGTGGCAGTATACTGTATTGCAGTCGGTGCTACAAGGCGGTTACTACTGTGGGATACGAATGGCATGCGATTTGAGAACAGATGCCGTGATTCGTAGGGACGCATGTAGCTTTGCATACTTAGGTTACTCCTCTCAATGAATTTCTTGATTTCAGACTCAGCCCGAGAAGTTTGCTTGACATAAAGCTCTTGTTTCTCTTTAGTATCCTGAAGAATGATTTCCTGAGCAATAGATTTTGTTTCTCCAAATCGGAGAAACTGTTGTAATATTATATGTTCCTCTTCCCGAGTGGCAATGGTCCATTTATCTAAAACTCGGCCAGATGCATCCTGAAAATAAAATAAAATAAGAAGAGTTAGGTGATTGTGGTACATTTTTGAAAAATAAGTTATTGTTGTAAGTATTATATAAATAAATGAATCTTTTATTACTATTACTGTCATAAGTTACATATTATTAATAAAAAGAATAACAACTGTACAAGTAAGAAAAATATTGCTTTCTGTAAAAGAATGGCTTGGGAGTAGGAAAGTATGAGATGTTTGCCAATAATTTTCTTGTGAGAATGAAAATGTAATAATTAAGTAAAGATTCATATTTAATCAGATAAGAAAGTCTGATACACAGCACTAAAAATAGGCAAATATCTCTGAAGTGCTGAGAAACTGTTACAGGCAAGTGTCTAGCACAAGTTTTATGATATTAAACAGATGAGAAATAGCTCTTCCTCTGGATGGGACACCAAACTGTCACATGTAACATTTCCAATTATATTGCTTAACTACACAATGATTACCAACACCTCTAGGCTGCACTTCAGACATTTCATTGTGTAGTTAAGTAAAGCATATCATTGTACTTGAGAGGCTTAGTATAGATAAATATCAATGCAAAAAAAAAAAATCTTCCTTTGACCAATGGACAGGAAACAAAAAGCAACTACAGAAAAAAAAAACAAAAAACAAAGAAAAGTGTTAGTTTTGTAATTCATGAACTGTCTGTTACAATGTTTCTCCATACAAAAGAAAGGGGTTTTGATGTTGCCCTGTAAGATCTTACTGGAGTTACAGGAAAGTTTGGAAGGAAATAAACAAATTCAATAAATTCAGATTGGTATAGAAATTATTGTTAAAGATGATGATGATAATAATAATGATGATAGTTATTATTATTTATTATTACCATTTTAAAAACTACAATAACATGACCATGATACTAATAGCAGAAACTAGTTGTTTACATCTCAAGAACAATTCTCTACTTGTGTGAGCATATGATAGCTTAAAACATATCTTAAAAGACTCAGGTAGGAATGTTAAGATCAACATAAATGTAGTATATATATATATATATATATATATATATATATATATATATATATATATATATATATATACAAATATAAATATAAATATATATATATAAATAACAAAATCCAACAGGTTTAAAAACTGCATTGTGCTCTAATGTTTACTTCGGCATAGCTTCTATGACTGGATAAAGCACTCAGTGTAATCTGCAAAGTGGTCAACCCAAATATAGAATTCAAATAAAAAAGGAAACATATGATCATGACAATACCCTTTGAACAATCTAGGAATGTAGCAACTCTGAATAGGAACTAACTCAAACCTTTCTGGATAAGAACTAAGACCACGACAATCTGTTCAACCAATGCAAGCATGGAAAGCGGTGGACATAAATGACATATTCTTGAGATCAAGTGCAGTATATCAGAACAATGCAAGGTGCATTGAACTAAGCTTGGAAAAGTATATTTTTCAAAGATATATTTTTAGAATTTCAAAATTTCATTATAGACACTGGACAAAAGAACATCTAAGTCATGGTTGAACTGGAATTTTGTTTCATTTTCTCAGATGGCTCTGCATAAGTATTTCTAATGCTATAAATAGCTTAAAAGTTTCTGTCTCTAGAGCAGAAAGAATCTAACTTGTTTGCTGAGATTCCTGCAATGCAATGCTTTACCAGTTTGAACAAACAAATGCATAAACCAGCTAATCTAAAAAGCACACTAAATTAGAAGATAAATAAATAGTATTGTATTTTCTTTATTACAAAAATGTTGTTTCTAGATGGTGAGTACACAAGCCTTACAGTCAATTTATGATGCATATTATAGAGAATATTGATAGTCAGAGTATTCAGTAATAACGAAAATTGAAATTGCCTGCAACTAATGATAAAAGCTATCATCACTTCCGGCTGAATGAGGATAACATACTTCATCTACTATAGGCTACTATAAATTTGTCTCAGTAATAAGTCTTCTTTCTCAGATGATCACTATGCACTAAGTATAAATTCATCTTTAAAAAATGCTATAATGATATTTGATTGACTCTTGTCAGGTGTGGGGATGGTCATTCTCATCCATTATTGAGAAAATAAAAAGCAAATTGCAATGAAGGTGTGTGCATGTGTGTATGTAGGTGTACATGTGCATATGCACATGTGTGTTTGCTTATTTATACACATATGGGTTTACACATGTCTCTATCCCTTTTCCCCACAAATTTGTATGTATGCATATGTGTGTATATATATATAGATATATATATATATATATATATATGCATGTATATATCTATCTGTCCATATTAACACACAAACACTTGTGTATTTGTGCTTACACAAACAAGGAAAAGTAGATTTTATCTTCTTACTGTTTCATATTTCTTCATTCAGTATCTCTATCTTTCTCTCTTTTGACACACACTAACATACACAGACACACACACACACTAATAAATATATTTATTATATATATGTATGGGTTGGATGGTTCAACAGGATTCAGTAAGAGCATGTTACATTCGCACTGTCTGTTTTGGCATGGTTTCTGCTGAAGGATGCCCTTCCTAATGACAACCACTTTACAAAGAAAATACTGGGTGCTTTTTCATGGCAACAGCACACGTGAAGTTGCCTTGCAACTTGCAAGCAGAACTACATGGCTTAATGGGAACCTCCATAACTGATGGAGAATAGAAGAGAGGGACTGATGATTCTAGGTGAAGTCCGATTGAGAAGAGAGGGTCCAGGGCTATCCCGCATTACAAGAGTGAGTTTGCGCAGGTGTGCTAGAAGGGAACATGAACAAGAAATATAAATGATTGGAGAGAGGAACCAGAAAGAGTCATTGGAAGAGAGACAGGTGGGGGGGGGGGCGTTAATAGGGAAAAGGAAAAAGAATAAGGGAATATTGAGGTGACAGAGAAGCTGTGAGGAAGAGGGCAATAAGAGCATATATATATATGTGTGTGTGTGTGTGTGAGCATGCATATATATATATATATATATATATATATATATATATATATATATATATATATATATATATATATATACATATATATACACATGTATGTACATACATAAATACGTATGAATTGCATAAAATATACATATATAAATATAATTCTTTCTTCAATAAGCACAGAGCCTAAATTTTATGGGGAAGGGGGCTAGTTGATTATATTGACCCCAGTCTTCAACTGGTACTGAAGTAGCAGATGTTACAGAGTGACTCAAGGGCCAAGAGGTTTGTCCATTGGCTCTCAAGCCATTCTGTAATTTCTGCCAATTATTAATAAAAAAAAACATGTGTATACTCGTGTTTTGAGTTCTATTTTCCTGTTTGCTTCATCAAAGCTATGCATATATATATATATATATATATATATATATATATAATATAAATGTAATATATAAATATTATCTATCTATATAACAGTGAGCTTCAGGAAAATAGATAGTTAAATAGCTGTAGCTAATTATATTTACCTTTCTTAAGGTAAAAAGTAAGGTAAGTAAATGAAAAGATACATAGGAAAAGTATAAGAGACAAACTACTACAACTACTACTTCTACTCATTTAATAATATACTACTTGCCCCAACTTTTAGAAAGTGTGCAGATGACTGCAAGCTTACACACACACACACACACCACTACTTTGTTTTTGATGTTTCCCAAAATCTGAGTCCATGGGACCAGTAATTGGCTTGCATGAAAATTTCCTCTTTGTAATTTCTCGACAGTGCCAAGCCACTTAGTTAACAATCCTACAATTCAATGAAGAGAGGAGGGTGTAAGATTAGTTGGGCGGGGTGGTAACGGTATCTGTGTGTGTGTGTGGGGGGGGGGTCAGCCTATGGATTATTGTAGTGGTATGTTGGCACTGTATTTAAGTCAGTGCATTCTGTACAGCCACTTCCACAAGTGATCAATACAAACATCTTTTAGCTATATACAATTATGAAAAAAGACTCCAAATTACTCCTACTGCATGAGCAGAGCACATCATCTTATTGATTATCTCACTATCATTGGGTTGGACAAAAGCCGAAAGGAGATGTGCTGAATGGAAACAAACTGCCCCATCTCCAACCAAATGTATGGATGTGTAAGGCTGTAGTATTGTTCTTGGTGGCATGTCCACTGAACTTACCTCAGACTGCAGCAACAGTAATAGTAATAGTAGTAGTAGCGAGATGATACCTGAATAATTTTTACCCCAACATGCAATTAACTAGCAAGTCATAAGGCGGTCATTTCTGGACCAGTCTGGACAGCTGGGAATCATTTACAGCCAAGCCCTAAGAGTCCAGATTTATTCAGGTTAATTATAAGCATTATATCCCAATCAAAAATGGTAATGAAGAGAAAAGTGGAGAGGTTATGTGTAAAAAAAAAAAAAAAAAAAAAAAAATCACATACACTTTATAGACATATCTGCATAAGTCTGTACAATTTTGCAATTCATATGTGACTATTTGAGATATGGAGGAAAAAAAAACAAAAGGAAAAAGAATGTTATGGGGGGGGGGGGGAACAAAAAAAAAACTAAGAGACATTAAAAGAAAATTTTGGCTACACTTAATGAATTCATTAATATACACAACACATGGTAACCACTGGTCTATTAAAGAATGTCTTCACAGTACACTTGCATTGAAGTGTTTGAAATCAAACATTAAGATTTCTATTTATCTTCAACAAACAGATGACACAAAGTTTTGATTACTGTGATTAATTTCTTGTTTGTAAATTTTAAGGTGTGACCAAAATCAATATAATAATCAATATGAAGATGCAAAGTTAGACCTTTGTAATTTTAATTTGTTTCAACTTATAAAGCAAATTAAAATTTAATTTGGGTCAAGATGTTTGATTATCTATGCAAAATGCATGAAGTCTTTTATGAATGGATAAACATGTGGATCTAAAATAAATTAACAAGGAGACAGTTATAAAATTTACAGAATCATTATAAAACAACTTGTTTGTATCTTATATCACTGACATTTGGCAAGAAATGTTACCAATTAAACTTATTTAATTTACTAAGAAGTATTTCTAAAGTTAAATACTTGTTAATTCCATAACAAGTAATTGATTCTTTTTCTAACAAAGTAAAGCAAAAATAGTTTTTCATGAAGCAAATAAAAAAGAAATCTTATCAATTAAAAGTACATTAGATCATCTGATGTAAAAGAGTCTGGATACATAATTCTCAGCAGAAATTTCAGTGATTCAGTATATATTAAAATCTCACTGATTTTTAACTTTGACATTCGATTGAAAGAGAGAGTATCACAAGTATGTAGTTGAATTCATCTCTAATATTCAACCCCTATTAAAAAGAAATAACAAGTACTGTGTCAACACACAAATATACATTTTCCCCACCACATTGTTGTGTGCATGCATGTGCATACACACACACATGCAAAAACAAATTATTAGTATTTACCAATATGCTATAATGTCATGGGTACATACAATAAATTACATTTAGCTTGTATTTATTATAACTATCACAAACTTGAAAATATAATACTATTTTTTCCTTTTCTCTTTTTCAGTTATAAACATTTAAGTAATCCCCCAGCATTACTCCTCGGTATAAATATTACCATTCAAGTAACAATCCAAACAATATCAATAAACAATTTGGAAGCTCATGTAAATTTTGACTAGGTGTTTTTAGCATATAGTGTTCCTTTCTTTTTAATTGGAATCATAGATTGCAGAGTTTATTATTATATATATTGAGCAAGTGATCTGATATGAGACTATGTTGTAACTTGAAACAATTACAACACTGAAAAGTTGTTTTAGTCATTTTAACAATACATAAAAATTGCTATATTCAAGTTTTGCTGCACTTCTGCAGCCTGGCCACTAACACAGTTCTACTGCATCTGTGTCATAGAACTGTTCACATTTATTGTATGAAAACATAACAAAAGCAAAAAAAAAAAAAAAGCCCCACTAAATGTGAAATTATTTTATTGTAGTAGAAATAAGACATACCCTTTATTCTATTACTAGTGCATGGTGGAATTTGGGAATGTAATCACTCTATTATAATTGGTTGGAACAGAATTTTGGTTTTTTTTTCCAGCACACATTTCTCTTCTCAATCCTCACTCTGGGTCTCAAGAGGTCATGAGTACTGCCTCTCCTTCATGACTAATATATTTCTTTTTTTAAACTACTAGTAGTAAGAGAAATCTACATGAAAAGTTTTCATTTAGGAACACAAAACCGTAAAGAGATATAAGACGAATGAATGCAAAACAGATTTAGGATTCACACTTTGAAATAAAAATGAGTAATTTGTTGCTGTTAATTAATAGTTTGCATTCAGACAGGTGAAGTTGTCTAGAATTACTTTATCCAATGTGTCCTTTCTTTCTTAAGATGGTAATGTGAGTTCAGAGAGATTTCTGTTCTATTTCTAGCAGATCAAGCATCTGTACAAAGGCTCTCCTGTTGGATCTTTGAGCAATTTGATTATTTTGTATGCATAACAATTTATGAAATACAATATATAAAAATCTGATTATATACAATGACTATAGACCAAATTTTAAAAGAATGTTATTGTTAATATTAGCAGGTCGTTGTAAATGGCATATATAATTTCTTAAATAGCCTAAAAAAGAAAAAAAAGACCACAAATTTGAGAATTGTAATGACTATATGTAAGTAAAGTAAAATAAGGTATGACATGCTATTTCACTTTTAACAACTGAAAGAAATATTTCAAAGAATTTTTTTTCTGTGATACAGTTGAAAATAACCATGAGCAGATGCAATATATCAATGACTGATTAGGATAAGTAAAGACAAACGTTACTTTTGAGAAGCAAAGAGAAATTAGATTTGATTGAAAGTTCAATGGGAAGAAAAAATGTACAGCTGAATGCTATGATTAATAGTGACAGAGCAGGAATATCAGAGTAGGAAACAAGAAATTGTTTTTGGCACTGACAAATAATTTAAACTGGAACATTTCCTTTACATGGACTCTCAGAAATATGATTAAAGTACTTAGTTGTAATTACCATTATGAAAACAATAGTCTTTTATTAGGAATAATTAAAGTAGTAAATCAGAATAAGGTGAAATCAACAAGTAACTAGAATGTTTACAGGATATCAACTGAAATGCTTTAAAAATAGAAATAAATCTAGCAGCTCAGATTAACTGTGAAGGGTGATATTATTTAGGTATTATTTATTCATTTATTTATTTGTGTGATACCACATCTGGAAATGATAGTTTCATATTGTGGTATTCTTAAAGTTATGACTCACTGAGTAACATAATAAGTAAATAAACAGAGGAAGCCCTTGGAGATCAGTTGGCAAGTATTATAGATATATCTGTAATATGTACTTGACAACTGATACTTGAGATTTGCGCTGGTTTTATCTAAAGAACTTTTATGTAGCAAAATGAATAAATTAACAGGAAGTTCTGAGTAAAATAATTCTAGTTATCAAATACTGTGAAGTGAAATATTGTTAATAAATACTTAAACAGATTGCTAGTAGACGACTTTAACACCAAATGTGTTAAAATGAAAGGTAACTACTGAGTTTAAAAAAAAAAAAAAAGTGAGAGAAGAGAAAGCAACTACTTAAGAGAAAGTATCCCTTGCTGGAAAATAATTATGGAATCATTCCAAGAATATCACTGAGAATATTACAGAATAGTTTCTGTAAGAGAAAATCTGAAATTGATTATATATATAATAGATTATATATATATATATATATATATATATATATGTATACATACTGTATACACACACACACACACAGATAAAGTGATAGATAGATAGATAGATAGATAGATAGAGAGAGAGAGAGAGAGAGAGAGAGAGAGAGAGAGAGAGAGAGAGAGAGAGAGAGAGAGAGAGAGAGAGAGAGAGATGAGAGGAAAGTATTATCTGTTAATTCATGTGTAATATATGAACATTTTTTTTAAAATTTCGATAATTTTCTTAACCCTTTTGATACCAGCCTGCCTGAAACTGCCTCTGGCTCTGTAGTACAAATGTCTTGTTTTCAAAAGTCCTGAATTAACATCTTCCACCAAACCTTAGTTACAATTTATGTTTCTCACACTAGCTTAATGATAACTAAGTTATTTTACTATGTTTTTTTTTGTTAATTTTAAGATTAATTGAAAGAAACATAGAGCATCTCAACAGAAATATGAGAACAAAAAAGTTGAACATAACCAACAATACTAATCAATATATTCATTAAGTTTTATTTAAAGTAGACTAAAAAAAAAATTGACCAAGGGAAGTAACTCATACAAATTATTTCCCTTGTTATTTACATAGGTTTAATTTTTTTTACAAAACAAAACGTATCAAATTTAAAATTAAACATGCAGCTTTTATGATTTAAACTTATGCAAATTGCATACAAATCTAATTCACTTTCATCAAATTAGATTCTTTCCCTATAAATTAAATGAGAAAATATGAAACGAAATAGTCCAGTTAATTTCTCTAATATTTATTTTCAATGTTAAGGAAAATTTATTGTCACACTTAATGAAATAATAATATAATAAATTGGTCTCCTAACTATTTAATTGAAATACTGAGAACAGATTTAGTTGACATGAAGCGACACTCTGTTTTGAAAACATGTTGACCCAACAAGTTATTCATTTAAATCCGTTTCTCACTTCACATAATTTAAATACCCAGCTCCCTTTCACCACCTGAAGCTGCTGAAATGGATAAAAATCAAGAAAATCGTTTGAGAACTAACTTGCATTTTATTAAACTTATACTAGTTCCATCATATTATGTCTTTTTTTTTCTATGTCTTGTATTGTAAGTAAACATCAGACAAAAATATCTATTCTACAACTAACTGTTAATTAGATACTATATTAGGTTAGTTGTGTGAAAATACTGTATACAGCAGAATTATGGCTGCTATCTATATGTGTTATCTTGGTTAGAGAAAATAGTGGAAGTGTTGTTTCTTTTTTAACTGCTAATGCGTGAGGTAATGAAAGTTTTCACAGTGAGAGATGAAAGTGACTTTCTAGTTTAGGGACAAGATATTTGAAAAAAAATCAGTAATAATGATGTTGTGGTAGGGGGAAATGCTAACAATGTTCTTTCTTAAGACAAAGTTAACAAGGAATATTACTAAGATGGCATGGAAACATTTCCAGCAGACAGTGGGTGAGGCAAAGATAGAAGCTGTTTAGAAGATTCTGGTTGCTGTAAACCTATACTTCCTGCCTGTAGCATAGAAGTAGGAGTATACTTTGAGAGTTATCAGTGTGTTGCAGGACACCCTAAATAACCTTGGGTAATGAATCAACAGCTATCAAAATTTCAACTAGCCATAATAATTTTTTGCAAAATAAATTCAAAATGAAATCATAGTAAATTAGTAGATTCTGTGGATGAATACTTGAATCAGTTCCATTCATATAAACTCCTGTCCTAAATTCTATTGTTTTTTAAGATGTAAGTGAAATTCAGGGAACAGTCCAAGTTATAAAAAATGATAACTTTACTTTCTCTCACACTCACGAAAGTAGTGGAAGGAAATAAATGAACAGCAGCAGGAATTTTCAAACGAATACAAAAAATTGCATTGCTTAACTAATGTGATTCCTTTTCATGCTGTTGCAAGAAATTTTGAAATTCATTTCAAACTTTAAATTAATTAGAAGTAGAGTGATCATGCTATCAGAAACCGAGAGATCATGCTATTGCATAACTTGTAAATTTAGCAGCAATCAATAAATGTCTCCCTCTAAGATATTTAAATTCTTTAAATTACTTTTCACAATAGTTATAGCAAATATACATATACATATATATGCATTAATTATTCATGTGGAGCTATAATGTGAAAGTAAACAGATTCAGAACAGAAACTGAGAAAAAAAATACATAAAAAGAACAGAAATGAAAATTATCTTAAAAATGAAAAGGTCTTTTGAAAAATCCTACATGATTGTGTTTGTAAAATAAGAAATAAAATGGATAGTTTATGGATCAGCTGTAGAAACAATAAACAAATAAAAGTGAATTGGCAACATCAGTATTCCAATAATTCTGGTTTCTTGGAGTTGAAAATAAATTTAACATGCCTGAATAACTATATTTTCTTATGTAATTTTTGCATGAGGACAGCAAATAAAAAGTAAATATTTAAACAATTTAAATGTTACGTGATTATAAGTTGTAGAATATATGCTGTGGAAATATTGTACAATATATTTGCATTTACATTCATATGTGTCTTGCATACACATGTGAATAAGGAATTTATTCAGGATTTAGATTTTGAAAAATATATTGGGCAAAAGAAACAGTTGAGCATATATGCCAAGAAGTATTGAAATATTCCTAAGAAACAAATGCAGAATTATCTCTAATATTGTTTGAAATATTTTCCTAAATATGGGATTGTATTTGGAAAGACCAAGGAGTATTTCTTAAATATTTCTCCATTCTTACTACTGCAGCAACAGTAATGACAACAACAAATATAAATATTTGTTGTTTTTACAAATTTCTTCAAATAATATTTGAAGAACATTCTAAAACATAAAAAAAAATATTTCCCAATTAACAATATTTGATAGAAGACCGCTACTCAGGTCACTTCACAACTTGAAATTTCTCAAGAAATCAATGTAATTACTCAGATTCAAGATTTACAAATAATGGAATCCTAATTGATTGTGTAAAATACTTATATTGAGGTGGTAATGCCAAAGTATTTTGAGGTACTTTGAAACTAACTATGAATTATTGCAGTAACAAATGACATTTCTGACTGAGTTTTGTTCTCTCACAGAAAGTGTTCCATTTTTATCACTTATTTTGCCCTTGATAAGTTTAGCAATATCAAATTTTAAGGCTTTAAAACATTTGCCATTTTGTCTGACTTATTAGGGAAAGGATTGGTTTAGACTAAATCTATCCCTTTTATTCAAAAATATTTTCAATAATGATACATTTCAGGTTATATTTTTTCATACAATATCTCACAATTTTGCAAGCATTTTAAAATTCATAACTTTATTTTTTTAAATTCTTGCAGTAGAAAGACAGAAGAAATAGTATGCAGACTGTAACAAATTTTTTAAAAAGAATATTTGAGAAGAGAAGAGGAAAAATAGTGTAAGTAAAAAAAAAAATTTGACTTATACAAAAAAACACTGAAGTACTTTTGTTTTTAATAATAAGAGCAACATGTAGAGAAAAAAATAAACAAAAACATAATTTTTACAGAGAATCACATACACCATGAGGCCCTTAAATGAAAGCTCCTTTCAATCATTAATCCTCAACAAAAGTTTCTGATTATTTCTGTTCTACTGATCTTTTAAAAAGGTAATAAAAGTAAGAACTAGGCAGGTGTGTAACTGAAGCAAAGCAAAATGTTTTTAAGGGAAATAGATTCCCGAAGCAGATTTCTTTTTCACATACTAACATTCTGGATGCCAGATATGATGAAGAAGACAGCATATGTTTTGGAATCAAAATAAACATTTACTCTTTCTTATAGTGTTTTCAGATGTTAGGTCAGAATTGCAATCTTTTAGTTGTCAGAGCAGCATGTTCTCTCCATGGGTTATAACCCCCAAATTATTTAGAGTAAGGCTAGAAATACATTCTTGACGAATTAATTGTGATTAATTTATATGCCCCATGAGGTGTTATGTAAATTTTCTAGTACATTAGTTGCTCAGTCTATACTCTGGATAACAGTTTCTTAGATTTCTATAAACGTCCAAGCTCTCACATGTGGTTCTGCCAGCTAGATATTACATCCATGCAGACATATGCCTGACACATGTTGGATTAAAAACTCAAGGAAATGCATGGGTATACTGGGCCTTATAGATAGTGATACACAATGAAAAGATAGGAAAAAATGTATACACATCACAAACATACTTGAGATAATGGATGTTAAAACAACCCGGGTGTATCATCTATTGGGAATTTATAATTTAAACAATTTTGCCATTGCTCTGAATTTCACAATGAGCAGTCGCCAAATGATTAAAAAATATTCAAAAAACAATAAATGAGAACTTTGAAAAATAATTTTAATAATACAGACTTTTAAAAGTAATGAAATAAAATTAGGAATGAATAAATAATCATTGTAAAATATATAACACACTCAATAGTAAAACACCTATCTCTATCGTTCTGTTATACTTTAACCACTCAACCGGCACAAAGCCACTTGTCTCAGTATTACTCCTTCTCCCAGCTGAGCGGGGTCCTTGTCTTGCAAGTTACCTGGTGACCCCACTAGTGCTGGTGTCACATAAAAAGTATCCAGTACACTCGGTAAAGTATTTGACATTAAGAAGGGCATCCAATCATAGAAAAAACACCAAAGCAGACAATGGAACTTGGTGCAATTCTCTGGCTTGCCAGATGGAGGCAGATTCACAAACCAGACGGTTTTAGAAACCGTCCAACCCAGGCCAGCATGGAAAAATGGACATTAATTGATGATGGTGATGATGATGACTCAGTACTAGTTCTCTTAACTTTGTGTAGAAGAAGCTACTTAACAGACTGCATGTATACACAGACAGACAGACACACACAAATATAAAACACTAACAGAAATACTTGTAATTTTAAATATATAGTTATTCATTTATATAATACTTCTGTTATATAATACATTGAGAGAAAAGGATGACAAAGATTTATATCTGTACAGTTAACAACTTCCTCTTTGTATTTAGCTATCTATAATAGATATTTGCTCTGACATCACAGACATTTTTTTTTAATGCTTTATACTATTTCTCTTATCTTATTCTCATTATATCATAAGAAATGTCTGCAGTAGCCCCTCTGTGGAATCAACACACCAGTATGTCAATATGGCATCTTGCATATTGTAATCGCTATGAAGTTGGTTATTGGGAAAAATATAAGCTTTTCTAAAGTGACAATTGAAAGCTGTTTGGAGTGCATAATGTGATACTTTGATTGAGGCCTTTTAGCACAAAGGAAGAAAGCATAGCAAGCTGAGTAGGCCTTCTCCAAAGTAAGAATGTTATTATGGAAGCCAAACAAAAGTAACAGAAATGTTTATCATAGGAAACCTTTCAATGCACAAGTCAATGTATGTGCAGAAATATTTTCTCAAAGAGCAAGTGTATAACCAACAAATGATGACAAAAGAAAATATGGATAATTTGTTAAAGGACTCGTTTAGACTTGACGGTGTAGAGGACAGTGGAAGAGTGAATTAAAGAATAGATCAAAGAATATTTAGGATTAGAATAACTGTTAAGTGTGTTAATAAAAGCTTCCCATTGCCAGAACATTATAGCATTAAACAGAAATTAGTATTGATGTGATTTCTTCCAGCCAACATGACTGAACACAATCAATCAAGGAAAACTGGAATGTTGTATAGGGACAATAATGCTGAGTACAATTTGTGTTTTTATCTGAAACCTAATGAGAAATTTGCACATTGACATAGTTTAATAGTATTGAAGTTAGAATTAATTGAAGATGAATACTGCCATAGAAAATGACATCAATACTCATTAACATTCTTAAGTATCACCTAGAAAAACATTTTAAAATCTGGATTGCATATTGAGTCATTATCCACAGAAATCTGTTCTGCCAATTCCAGTGATAATCCTGAGATATAATTTAATTGAATAATAAGCAATAAGAATTAAATGTAATTAACAGATTTTTGCCTGGATTTACTGCATTTCTTTATATGATAAATATAAGAAGTAGAACAGAAAAAAATATGTGGAAATATCAATTATCGTAAGGAATATGTGAAAACAATAGAAATTAGTTCAATAAAATTATGACAAATCTATTAATAGGTCTCAGCAAAGTAAAATTTGAATTAATATTAATAATAATAATAAATAAATGTCCACTTATTAATTACTACTACCATCTTGATTTTATTTCTTTTTCAAATTTCTGTTTCAAGACTTTTGTGTCAGATGAATGCCTGATGTTATTAGGGGCTGAGATGTAGTTTGGAATAATTTTACTTCAAATAAGTGGATAAGTGATGAAATCATTCATAATTGAAATTGTAGTTCCGCATTTAGTTGAAGGAGATGTGCTAAACAGTTAACAGAATAATTTCAGGGCTCTTGTGAATGGGAATGGCAATAAGAGTAATGTTATCCACTGTGAGGCAAACATCTTAGAAATGACTTGAATGAAAGAAGTGGGGGGGGGGGGATGAGAGAGGGAGGAAAAAGATTAAAAAAATAGAAGTTGAAATAATTTTAAAAAAATCTCACAGCTTAAGGAATGGAGTGGGTTTATTGTGGATGAATTAAAGAATAATATGACATGTAATTAATTTAGGTGATTAGGTTGTAACATTTGAAAAAACTGTATCATTATAAAATAGTCTGGAAGCTTAATATCAGCAACAAATTCTAAAAGATAAACATATTTTAATGGGAATATTGGTATCGAATGGAACATGCTGGACTTTATTCTGAAGATATGCTTGATGCAACAGCTTTCACAGTGACATGGAGTGTGTGAGTGCGTATGAAGTGGTCACAGTGTATAAACTTCTCATATATTAAAGTGGGACTGAGCTAAAAATATATATTTGTCACCTCAATTTCAATATCTATCAGTAGGGAATATGTAACATAATTAATTACATTATAAATGATTTTTTTAAAAACTACCAACATATAAAGACATTTTTACAATATTTAAGAATTAAGTGGCACAGAAACTTTAAAAAAACATCTTGCCAACTTTGATTGTTAACATTATATTTAAATAATATTTACAACATGATTAATTTTTAAATTAAATTTCAGGTCATGCCATGTCCTAAATGTCCTGTGTATTACATGTGATATACAGGACATATTTCCCTGGCATCCATACATCATATATGAAACATCTTCCAAATTTTTTCTAGACCACAGGAGTAACTTTGAACTCATGGAAGGAATGCTTTATATTAGTCAGAATGTATAAAAGAAAGACTAAAGGCTGAAAGCAAACAGGGATGTTTAGGACAAACATGAAAATGCTTTGGGTAGGCAAAGGGTTGAGTAAAATGTAACTAATAAGGAATTACAATCACTTTTAAACTACTGCTTCAATTAAGGCAACAGAAGGAAAAGACAGATGTTAAAATATAATGAAGATGATATTCAATATCTGCTAGACAGGATGTTTGTAGATAGAAAATTTACTGAGTGGGAACATAAGGACTTGTAAAATTACTCTCAAAGTCATAGCCTCTGTAAATTTTGAAAAAAAAAAAGAAAAAAAGGATTGGTTTATTAATGACTTAAAATATAGCTGATTAAATTGATTAAATCTGAGGTAAAACTTATAAATCAGCCAAAAATATTTAAATATGAACAAGCATTAGATTATTTTGATAAAACATTTCTTTATGTAAAAAGTTTTAGATATAAATGAAAGTGTGAGAATAAATTATCTTTACTGAAGTCGGTAAATACCAGCTGAAGACTTTTCTTCTAAACTACAAAGATAACAGGAAGTGCTACACAAATTGTTAATGGGGTTTATGAATTTACTAACCATAAAAAAGCGAATAAGCTAATTTGGCCTCAGCAAGATTTGAACTCATAACTAGAAATGGCAAAATAGGATAGTGTAAAGTATCAACACTGATGCTATCAACTTTTAATTGTGATAATGGATTTTTTGATCATTCAATAAGAAAAATAATACTTCAGTGGGCAAAGAAAATAAAGAATAGAAACCTCAACATACTTTAATATTCTCGTTTAATCCTTTAAACCATAACAGCTTCATACCACATAATATATTTCAGAATTTAAGTCATTTTTAACAGTGTGGAGGTATTTGCTAATTGATTTCAATACACAAAATTGATCAAAAGAATGTTAAAATTAATAATAAAGACTTCACAGAATGAACAATCAAATGAAATAACTATTCCTGACTAAATATATCTACTACATAACACAATAGTGACAAATATCATAAACATAATAGAGACTACCATTGTTATGTAGTAATTGTCTCTCAAATATAAGTTTGTTTAAAAATTCTATTCATGGTAACAATATATTTTGGTGATGTATGAAATGACATTTTAATTAAGTAAACTGAAAGATTCACTGATATTATTTTGTTAAGAAAATAGTAATGCAAATTAATTTGACCATGTTTTCAAACATGAATACACACAGTTTCTCTTTTGATTGTATTCAGTATTTAATAAAACTACTTTAAATGGTATTATGAAACACCAACTTTATTATCTGGCTACTCTTCTGTTTGCATTTAATGTATGTATGTTATGTTATTGTTATTGTTTAAATAGCTTATAAATTTGCTACTGCTACTAGCAAAGCTGCAAATCTTGACTACTGAATCAAATAATTTACACCTGTTGTTCTACTCTTTGAGAAGAACATCTTGAAGGCAATATATTTTCAATAGTTGCTGTAATATGGTAAGATATCTTTAAGACTTAACCATTGTTATCAGATTAAAATGATATTTCAAATCAATAAGAGATTAAAATCAATAATATGACTCTTCAAAAAACATGAACTACAACATTTTTAAACACATGGAAGTTATGAAAGTAAATGAAATGAGTTTAAAAAAACGAAATTTACAATAATCTACAACAGATATGTATGACAGAAAATTCAATGGGGTTTGATCAGCAGGTATTTATTTGAATCTCAGAGGCTTTTCTTGTAATTTTATTAGTCATAGTTAATAGAGAGGCTGAAGCAATGCAAGTAGCTAATGAACAGGGAATATCTGATGAAAATATATTCCATAAAGTCAATTTGACATTATAGAAGAAGTTTTTGTTTTAACTTTGTAAATTAAATCTGAATTATGGAAAGGGAAGAAAGATAAATGGTGAGCAGCAAAGTAGGCAAATAAACTTTGCTGAAATAGATATGATTGTATTCAGTGATGTTGTGAAGACTATTGTTTTTAATTTAGTCAATAAAAATGTATAACAGATAATCATCAGTTGTTTGAATTATGGGCTAGGTACACATTCTACAATTAATAATTAATAATAGCATGTTATTTCCTTTACTGTTGGTTTTTATTATTGTAGAATTACAATAGACAGGTAAGACAAACAAAAAAGATGTTTGTGACTAGACAATAGAAATATAATAAAGGTGGATGAAAAGAGATTTACAAATCATGTAGTTGCCTTTTCTTTAACTACTGAAAATTAAACAATGAGGAAGAATGAAAAAAAAACCCAACAAATGACTAGATAGACAAATAGAAATTTGTAGGGAAAACCTCATAAATATACAAACATTTGACAGTAATAAATAAATACTATACAAGTCAACATATAAGATGATACTTGAGGCATTAAAAAAATTGCCAAAATAAAATGGTGTCTTATATTGGTTAGTAAAAATCTGAACCTTGGAATTTGGTGATTTATAAAAAACCTTGCAGTTTGGGTCTAACTTCTGTAGTAATATATTGTGAAAGCTAATAACTAATGACACTTAGCCCTAATGAAACACTAAGCAGTGTGATCAAATGAATAAATATGTGCAAAATTAAGGATTTGTTGTACATATATAATTTATAATTTTACTTAGTAAAATCATCCACTTAATTAATGAAAACACCTATAATGAAATTATTATGTCAATATTCCATAATAATATAGACATAATATCTATATCTATATGAAAGGACTGTGTGACGTACGTAAAATGAATTGTCTCACATTGTGGGTATATATATAGCACAAAATAGAGAAGAAATATTTAGAGTTGTCTTAAATGTTAATAAAATTGAGATATGGAGGAACATTTCCTTGTTCAATAGTGATTTGAATCCAAATCTAAAATGATGGAAAGAAAGGAAAATGGAAAAAAAAAAATTTGATGTTGCTTTTAGACATTAAACATTTGTTTTGTGATAATTTATATGCAATAAGAATTTAATAGATTTAATACAATAAATGTCTATGTTAAAATCTTAAATGAATGTTCTTTTAATGTTCTAAAGTGATGTTGGAATATGAGAGGAAAAAACAACTCATCTCTTATTAATTTAATTTATTCTTTTAGTTTCTATTCTCTCTTTTCTGAGGGAAATAAGTTTTAGATAGATCAGTTTACTTTTAAGTTGCTGGAGTACTAGTTTAGAATGTAGGAACATAATACTGATGCAAGCTTGTTATCAATAAATTCAAATAAGTGCTTGTTGCCAAAAGGTAAAAGTATCATTTTAAGTAAATAACAAAAATTGAATGATACCAGTAGCTGACAATTCTGGCTATTATTTAACAAAGTGCCATTAGGATTTTTATGTAATAGAGATGTGGTTTCAAGTTTGCTAAATCTAGTTTAGATGCTGATAAAATTACCCAGGGAAACATTTATTGTTAGGTTTATATATGTGTATTTGAATGAAATACAGAAGACGTAAGGCTTCTGAGAAGGAATAAGAAAGGAGTTTAAATTACAATGTTTTAGTTTAAGCTTACAGCTAAAAAAGCGTGGATCTTTTTGTTGATATTTGCATTTTTATATGATTTGACATTAAAGAAAAAAAATGCTTTAAAAAATATAGCTGAAATAAAATATGTAATAGGATTCAACTATCTTAAAATTTGAACCACCTAGTTGATAGCTGGTGAACAAACATACATGTATATAATTCTCTTCCCACACAATTTTTTCTTATTTTATATGCACATCAATCTTCATATATCAACAAAGCAAAGATTGTAAGAAATAAAATTGGAAACAGGTAACACAATAGAACAGGAATAATTTCCATGAGGAAAAAGATGAAAAATGATGCAGTTTAGAAGAGAACAGTCAAGACCAATAACCTTTTCATTAACCAATATAGGTTAAAAAAACAAAACCACAAAAAAAACAAAACAAATCAAGTAAAAAAAAGTGTTAGGAGCAGTGTAGAAATATTATACTACAGTTACCTAAATGAATGTTCAGATTTGGTAGATGCCATTTCTAAGATACAAATACAAATATTTGATGACAATAAAAATATATTGATAAATGCATCATATTAATTTGGATTATTCTTGAAATCTTGAATTTATAAGTGTGAGTTTATAATTTCAGTTGAAATATGATTTTTTCTTTGTTTTCCATATACACAACCACATACACAAGTTACTAACTGCAGAGATACATTCCTATCACATTTATAACTGAAAGGCATATTTCATTTGTTTTGTATATTAGTATATTTCATTAGTTTTGGTGCCAAACTAACTGTTCCAATATCAAGTGGTATCAAATTTTAAATTCTACACATAACAAATATCCAGTAATTCCTGTTTTTAGAGAATCTATTATTTAATATTTTTTCTTCCATTTACTATAATTAAATCTATCCACATGAGAAAGATTTTTAAAAATTATACAAATGAAAAAGGATATATATATATATATATATATATATATATATATATATATATATATGCATGTGTGTGTGTGTGTGTGTGTATGTATGTAGATATATAAAGTATGATTTACAAAAATCTTACATTTATAGCTTCGTTTAGGAAAGAAGAATTGCTCATATACTTATATCTGCATTTTCAATACTTCCATTGTACTAAAAATTTTGATGAAAGGTCACGATTACATCAATAATTAGTAATTGTTTCTAACTTAGGCACGGAACCAACAATTTTTGAAGGTAAGGGCTGGTTGTTAACATTTACTACAGTATTTGACAGGTGTTCTATTTTATTAATACTGACAAGATAAAAGGCAAGGCTGACTTTTGTAGGATCTGAACTCAGAACCCTTAGACTTAGAAGAAATTCTACAAGGTATTTTTTCACATGCCAATCCACTAACCTAACTATTAATAATACAAATGTCACCAGATAATTTCTTTGATGTAATATGGAAACAAGACATTTGGAGTCACAAAGTTGTTTATTCAGACATAACTAAAATTCATAGCTGATGTTATCAAGTGCAATCAGTAGTTAATAAAACAATCATTAGTGCTAGTTAATTAATTCTCTCTTGAGTTACTGCCATTAATTCCATAAAAGATAAGTTAGAAGAAATTTTAAGGCTCAGAGAAATAAAAACAAAAAATTTAATTTGTGATATATAGCAAACTATGCTGTTTACATTAAACTATATTTTGAAAAATAACAATACCATTGGATCTTTGTTACTGAAGTAATGTAATAAAAAATTATGTATTTGAGTTAAAAGATGAAGAGCATGTTTCAGCTGGACAAATTATTATCTAACACTTTACTGAAGGTAGATAAATAGAAATTGATTAATGTTGATAAAAAAAAGTTTACTGGAAAACAATTACTCAATCTGTTACAAATTACTGCTCTTAGATTTCTGTTCAGTTATTAGAGAGAAGGCAGACATATGTAAGCATATGTAAATCCTGATAGTAAGACACAAATTGCAAGATATAATTAAACCATTCTGTTTTGTTTGACTTGGCAATTTACTTTTTTCCTTTATAACATAATCAGTTTCACAGACAAATGTTTTTAGACACCTACAACCAAAAAATTAATGGACTCCTTTTTTTTTTATAATCTACAACATGTAGATGATAGACCAAAATATATTGTTACAATTTTGTTGTATTATTCAAAAATAAAAATTTCAATGATGTATTACAACTGATAAAAAAAAGTAAGGAAAAAGAAGATATAACAAAAATAAAAATGTACCACAAAGCTTCCTTCTCATATACAGTAATATCTTAAATGTAGCCATTTTTGTTAGTTCTTTGTGATATCTAACTACTTTTACAGGTGTAACCTATTTGAACATTGCTCTTCTAAGAAGTTTGGTTACTGTTATTCAGATACTTCAAAACACTATGAAAATAATAAAGGCCACATATACTAGCTTTAGCTTTTCAGAAAGAATGCACATACTCAACTAACAAAAGAATAAAATTATATCATTTTAAACTAATTCATATTTTGACACTTCACCAAAGAAAGACTATAGCTAAAGTTATTAACGAAAGTTTAAAGCCCTCAACAAATGCAATTAACACCCAAATTATTTGATAGTTGATATTTAATGGCATCCTGAAGAAACAAGTTTTAATTTTATGACTATGTCAAAAATATAAACATTTTCACATTCAGTGATCTAAACCTAAGAATGCTGAGTGACAACATATCTATTTATAAAGTTTTTTTTATTTATAAATCTGTCCCCATAGCAAATTTTCATTACATCCCAGATTTAGTACAGTATATTTTATTCCAATATCAGATATCATATCTATATCAAATACACCAGACTATGTCATCCACAATATAATGATACTTGTCCATCCTTTACTCTCTCTCTCTCTCTCACACACACTTGTGAGTATGTTTATCTTTTCCACAAGTAATATGGCTGAAGAATAAGTAGATGGAAAAGATGACATTAAGACCAGTAAGGACCAAATAGATATTATGTATTGGACATCATTAGCAAGAGAACTTATTTTCCAAATTAGTTTGGATTCAATGCATGGTTTTCTGTCCAATAACGAGTAGAGATGCTGGAGGTTGTAATGGTGAGGCAATATGCCAGCAGAGGACATAAACATTTATTTCAGTCACAGCAATGGTTGGTTATTTACTTCTCCTGCTAACTAACAGTACCTGCTGTGCATGAAAAGTGGCCTTTTGACATTGGATTGCTCAGGTGTCTTGCCATTTAGGCAGTTTGCAGTTGAATTACATATACACATGAGCATGTGGACATTATAGTTCACTTTCTCTTAAAGCTTTCAGTTACTAAATCATTTAATGTTACTTTGAAATCTCTTCTAAGTGGAGTCTATAACTTTGTAGCAAATAGAACTGTATTATGAGAAGGTTCCATAAGCTAATGAGTGACAAACAGAATCATTAGCAGATTATGGATTATGAAAAATCGACCAGTAAACAATATACTGAAGAAAAAAAACAAAAACAGTTCCTTAAAATTAATTTTAAGCTTTGTTAACATTTGCACAAACAAAATTGTTGACAACAAACTAGATAACAAAGTGAAGCAAAATCTGTCACAGAGACAGATTTGTAGGTTTAATCACTAAAATTAAATGAAGAAGTGATACACACACATGTATATATATATATATATATATATATATATATATATATATATATATATACACACACACATGTATATATATATATATATATATATATATATATATATATATATACATATATATATATATATATATATATATATATATATATATATATATATACATATATATATATATATATATATATATATATATATATATATATATATATATATATATATATATATATATATATAGGGAAGAAAGAAAGAAAGAAAGAGTAGAGGGAAACTAGTTTTAATGAAACTTTGTTTCTCACAGTAAATAATTCAGATTAAATTTTCAATGCATAATTTAGAAAAAAATAAATAAAATTAATTCAGAAAGATGAAAATAGAATATTTTTTTATAATATGATAAATTTTACAAATTACTGAAAATGTTTAAAATATTCTACATCAGGCGCAGGTGTGGTTTTGTGGTAAGAAGCTTGCTTCCCAACCAGATGGTTCCAGGTTCAGTCCCACTGCATGGAACCTTGGGCAAGTGTCTTCTACTATAGCCCCAGGCCAACCAAAGACTTGTGAGTGGATTTGGTAAATGGAAACTGAAAGAAACCTGTTGTATGTATGTATATATATATATATATATATGTATATGTTTGTGTGTCTGTGCTTGTCCCCACCAACATTGCTTGACAATCAATGTTGGTGTGTTTACGTCCCTGTAACTTAGTGGTTCGGCAAAAGAGACCGATAGAATAAGTACTAGGCTTACAAAGAATAAGTCCTGGGGTCAATTTGTTTGACTAAAGGTGGTGCTCCAGCATGGCTGCAGTCAAATGACTGAAATAAGTAAAAGAATAAAAGAATCATAAATTTACCAAATAATTCTTAAAACAACTTTCTTTGATTTCTTTATAAGAAATAATTCTGGGCATTGACTTCAATTCTTGTGTTTTCATCAATCTCTTTCTCCTTTTACTTTACTTATTTGGAGAGAGAGAGTGAGAGAGAAAGAAAGTCTTAACTCCTGACAGAACTTAAATCCATTTCAAGTACAATGTGCTTTCATTCTCTTTGTCTCATGGATGAGTGGATATGCAAAGCACCCTTAACTAATTATAAGCAACTTGTAATGAACTTTAACAAAAGTCATTGAAAGAATTTACATGCCAATATCTGAAAACTCAAAATATGGCAAGTATAATTTGGAATAAGAAAAACTCAATAGTGAAGATTGGAAATATAGTGGCATGTTTCTATATGGGCAAATGAATCCTCAAATTAAAGCTCTGTTTATTGCTCAGGTATGTGCACGAAAATTTAAGCTTGCAGCAATGCTAAATTAGTGCTACTTAATCTGCAACCACAGCAATAATATGTTGCCTTTTTCATTATAAGACAAATGCTAATAGTAATCCACTAAACAGCAGTTGCTGAATATAGCCAGTGGAATGAAGGCAGGGCTGTGTGCTACTCTCTAATTTCCAATGTACTTGTCAATTGGTGCCAATATCTTGGTTGTGTGCATTAATGTTCTATCCTCTGTGATCAGCACAAAACTTTAGGATCAGTCAGAATCCATCCCACTTCAGCATTAAATCAAAGTCTATCCCTATCACAGCACATTTATCCCTTGTCGTTTGCAGCATCGTCACCTGCTCAGTGAGTGGAAACACTGCCGGAATCTAGAACGTTCTATCTTAAACAGTTCAAGAAAATGTAAATCTCATAAGAGCATGCAGTTGTTCTGAGATTCAGCATAATGGTCAGTTGCAATCAGACCGGAATGTTGAGTCATAATCATTCTATTCTCTTGAGATCTACACAGGAAATATATATATATATATATATATATATATATATATATATATATATATATATATATATATATATATATATATATATGTGTGTGTGTGTGTGTGTGTGTGTATGTATATATTTTATAGCATGTCAAATATGGAAAGCTCACCAATATCTTTCTTTCTAAAACAATAGAAACAGATAAGTGAAGAAAAAGAGGCTGAGGAAGAAGATTTAGAGAAGAGGGGAAAGAAGGAGGAGAAAATAAAATGAAAGGGAAATATGGAAAGATGGAAAAATAATAACTGGTAGGAAAAAAAAAAAAAATGAACGTTAGAAAATAAAAAGTAAAAACAGAAAATTGTAAAATATCTTTTTAATAGAAACTAAATACACCTAAAAGGAAAAACCAGTAGCTACAATTAAGGATATCAAGAGAAAGAAAAGAATCACTAAAAAGTTAGCTACTGACAGTGACACAGATTGCCTTTTAGGAAAAAATACCTCATGCAAAAAGAATCTGTGACATTAAAAGTATTTTCTCACATAGTTCTGAATCGTCATTTTGGAATTGTTCCATTAGTTGTCATCATTAGCATCATTTTGATGTAGAAGGATGTCCTTGTTTCTGTTAATGTGTATGAATATAATGTAGTGATGCTGGCTGAGTGTTGGATAAAGACAACCAATAAGTTAGCTGCTTGTGAAGGAATCAATACTCTTTGATCTTACCATGCATGTAAGTGTTGTAAGAAATGTTTCTCTTGTAGATGACAGTGACTACTTGACCATAACCAATAACGCAAAAGGTAAGAACGAGTGGAAGAGGTGAAGCAGAGTGATAAATACCAGTGAAGAATACCATAAGTATCATTTAACAAGCAAAAAGGAACATTAAAAGAATAAATGATAGGAAATAAAGAAATGACAATACGTAAGTAAGAAAGAATTAAGTATACAAGTTTGCAGGCCAGTGTTACTATCAACACTGCTGTCAAAGTTATATATTGATAAATACAGTTTATAAGTAGACAAATACTCTTACAGAAATTATAGTAAAATCTTTACATAAGATCAATTGTAGAGATAGTAGTAGTATTAGTAATAGTCATATTATAAAAGTAAAAGCCTAACAGATGCATTAGTGTCACTTACAGATTATTATAGAGGCATATTGCTTTAAATATGGAAAGACAAATTACTAATCAAGCAGCAGTACAGAAAATTATATATTATTAGTTTGAATGTTGAGTAATAGAAGTTAAAATAATTAGGACATATGATTATTATAGTTAGGGTATATGATTAAGAATATGTGTGTGTTACTGTATCGACCAGACTATCAGATGTTGTTATACAATGGTGGTCACGATGTGCTTTCTTGCATGCGCCCCAGTGGCAAGGCAGGCAGGTTGGTGAGCAGGCCAATATATATATATATATATATATATATATATATATATATATATATATCTATATATATATTTGTGTGTGTGTGTTGCTAACAGTTATTGTCTTTAACATCTAGGATAAGAGAATTTGTCAGTGATGGTCATACTCATCGACCAATGTGTGCATATATACATCTTTTACTTGTTTCAGTTATAGGACTGCAGCCACGCAAGAACACTGCCTTTGAAGAATTTTAGTTAAGCCTGGTACTTATTCTATTGATTGCTTTAACCGAACTGCTAAATTACAGGGATGTAAACACACCAACACTGGTTGTCAAGCAGTGGTGGAGGACAAACACAGATGCATGCATATATACACACATGATGGGTTTCTTTCAGTTTCCATCTACCAAATCCACTCACAAGGCTTTGGTCAGCCTGAGTTTACAGTGGAAGACACTTGTCCAAGGTGCCATGGAGTGGAACTGAACCTGGAACCATGTGGTTGGGAAGCAAGCTTCTTACCACACAGCCATGCTGGCAACTATGAACATACATATATAAATGCATACATGCATTATCATCAATTGTTCCTTGTGTCCAAGAATTTCAATTTCTCATTGTTGAAGGAAATCTCAATAGGAAGAAATACTAATGACATGGATTTGTTTATTATGGATCTCAACTTGCCAGTGATTGACTTACATGCTGTGGTTTCAAGACCATCCATTATGGCACATAATCCTAGTTATAGTTTCACTCTATGGCATCTTTTGCAAGTGTCATTTACCACAGCCTCTAGCTCACTCGAGCAAACTGGTTTGCTGGAAACTTTGTAAAAGCTGATTGGATGAATGGATGGATAGTACCTGCAATTCAAAAGGCCCAGCCTTGTCATATTTTGTGGCATGCTGATTCTACTTGATGATTTAAGTTAACAGTACCTGGAATGCCTAACTATTCGCATGTTAATTCAATAAGCAGATAGTTTAATTTATTGAACTGAATACTGCTGAGGAAAATCCAAATATGTGCATGTGCATGTGTGAGTATGTGTGTATATATATATATATATATATATATATATATATATATATATATACATATATATAGGCATGTGTACATGTGAAGGAGAGGAAGGAAAAACTGCGTGAGAAGCTTGTGAGTACCCAAGGTTCAGAGACTGTTAAACATAAAATCTTTAAATCTAGAATCTCAAAACTCATATACAAATATGAGAGAGAGAGAGAGAGAGAGAGAGAGAGAGAGAGAGAGAGAGAGAGAGAGAGAGAGAGAGAGAGAGAGAGAGAGAGAGAGAGAGAGAGAGAGAGAGAGAGAGAGAGAGAGAGAGAGAGAGAGTATAAAAGAGACTGGAATTTGATATAAACTAGCTGTTCAACAGGAACTGTTTTTTTCAATAGTTTTATCTGTCTTTCTAAGTACATTGTAACATTTCTTATCTCATCTGCTCATGCATTATTTCAGATGCAGCACAATTGGTGCTTTCTTTAAACAATTTATTTGAATATTAGTGGAGCATTGTTTTTTTTTTATGTAGACTTTCTGTTTAAGTCACCACTACTCCTACACACATACCAAAGCCAGTAGTCACATAAGTTGAGGCCTGGTTTGAGAAGCCAAGTATGTCCAAGTTGATGAATAATGATTTGCTTTTGAGGAAACTGCTGGAGGAGAAATTCCTTCATGTCTGTATGAGTGTAAGCCGGTGTACAGTTTCACATAAAAATGGTTGTCTTCAAAGCTATATGCTCTTTTATCTGTTACCAAATGTTTTTGAAACATAGAAAAAACCTATCATGATCCACTGTTCTGTCAAAGACAAACAGTGGTTTCGAAATATTAAGGCTTTTTTTTTATGAGTACAAAATACTGAATTATAATGAATACATTCTAAAAAGTTTTAAGTTTGTAATGAATAAAAAATTTATAATATAATTTGATAAATTTCATCAAAACTAAAACTTGTGTGACTATTGAAAAACTGTCTGTCTTTTGTCTGCTTGTGTGCATTAGTGTATTTACTGTACATAGCTGGATCTCTGGTTAAATAACGAGAAGCAGGAAAGATGAAGATGCAGAGGAATAGTTAGTCAGAAGAGCATACATGAAATGAATCCATACACTGTGAGAAACTACTACCAGTGATTGACTAAGAGTTTATTTTATTAATCCTTGAGAAAGAAAGATAGTCATTCTCAGTGGGATTTAAACTCAGAACATAAAGTGACACAACTAAATGCTACAGCTTACTCTGTTCCATACTCTGATTCACTCCTTATAAAATAATAAGAAAGGTGTCTTTATTTTAATCCTTTTTTTTTTTTTAGTTTGTAATGACTCATGTAATTACTTCATGGAAAGATATTTTTTCTAAGTAAAATGTAGATGTTATCTATAAAATGTAGATGACAAGAGACCGAAAGTACTATGAAGAGTTATATATGTAAGCATTTTACACCCATTTCTCATTAAATAAAAGGAGAAAATATAGTATTATTAATTTAAGATCTAAAGTGTTTAAGTGTATCTGAAATGTTTCAATTATATGTAAGTGTGTGAAACTGTATGTATTTGAGATTTGTTTTAAGTTCTTTTCAGACTGTTTCAGGATTTGTGAATATGTGAGTTAATGTGTTTGTGGATATACTTGTATTCATGTAATAGATGTATATATATATATATATATATGTGTCTCTTTAATACATGAGTGTGTGACTACTTTTTATGTGGGTGTATTGTATACTATATGCATATGTCATAGTATGTGCATATTTGTTCTACGAAACTTGAAGAAATAATTGTAACAGTTTCCATATCTTCACTGAATCCCAATTTACTTGTATTTGGAGGATGCAAATTAGTTTATTTGTTCTTTCTTGGAAGACTTCAATGTTTCCAAGCTTTTATGCATGTCCATTGATATATAGCCTAATGCAGCTATAACGGGTATAAATATGAATCTATAGCTTGGGTACAAGAGCTTCAAGTTTTGCATTAGTACACCATAGATATTATTTTGCTACAACATTAGATAGATTCACACTGGCTAAGCAACCAACATCTATAACAGTGCATAACTTTACTTCCTGTCCCTGTTGCGTTTTCAGTGGGTTGCTGTTTGTATCGGAATGTTCCACTAGTATTCCTCACTTTTAAAGGCATGGATACATTCTGGTTCTGGTGTGTCATGGGCATGACTGTCAGAACAATCTTTCTTGCAGATAACATTGTACTAAATTTTGGCAAAAAAGAAAAAGTTATGTCTCATAGAGAGGTAGCACCACGTAGTTACTTTTTGTGGCTGTTGATGATTTGGGTGATATCTTCCATGTTGGTATGAATATTTTCTATAACACAGAGATTTGGAAACATCATCATCTCTTTTATCAATCAGGTATTTAGTAGCTATCTCGTGTATTTGGATTGAAAAAGTGTAACCTTCTAGATGGGATTTACCTATCAAATGTCTAGAAGCTACTCTTCTTGACAATGCTGTTATTGTCTAACTTAAATATGTATGTAGGACAAATTTTTGTCTTCGTAAAAATATATATGCAAAACAACTAGGCTGTCTTTATTAGATACCAGAGATCCTTAGTCTCTAAATTAATGAATCGTAATATCTACATTTAATTGACCTGTAAGAATCTTATAATTTAACTGATGAATAATGTGTAACTTTAACTTTGAAACAATATTGTTTTCAAAGTGAGCTATCATTAGAATGAGTGATATAGTCATAGATGAATGGAGACATATTTTCGACATGTGAAAGACAATATTAACATACATACGTTTAGCTGAAACTAAGTAAAGAGCAACTTGATAGTGTAGTTATGAAGAGAGATAATAAACTGAAACACACATATCCATGTCAGTTATTTAACCAGAGTCTAAACTATCAAATCTTCTAATAGCTACAATATATGTTAAGGAATGCAAGAATGAACTGATAAAGTAATGAAACAATAAAAACAGTAGAGCAACTATCCATTATGTTCATTCATATTATATACATATAAATATGCATCTATCTATATAAATCTATCTCTATAAAATGTATGCATATTATATACATACATACACACACACACATACATATTACACACGTATACATAGAAACATACATATACTACATATACACACCCACACATATAGGCACGATATAATTATCTAAACAACAACAAAAACCTAATATGAATAAATAACAATGAGCATTTCTTCTTTTTTTTTCTGACCAAAAGCAATATAAAGCAATGGACTTGATATTGGAAGCATGCCCAATTACAGCTTTTACTTTTACCAAAACCAGTGGGGCTAGATTGCACTCATCGCATGAGATGTATGCCCAGAAGAAAACTCTGTCATAAAGTATCAATATCTTGCTAACCATTTCACAGGCAGTAGGTGATGGACGAACAGCTTTGCAGCTTTTAATCTATATTAAGTAGCATACACATGAAGAATGACAGCAGATAGAAAACGATATTTGGTAGACACTGGTGAGCAGATATTATATTAGACAGATGAAGTATGGAGTAGAAGGTTTAGGAATTTAGAGGAGAAAGAATAAAACTATATTAAAATAATAATAAAAAAAAGAGAGATATGAAACAAAAAGTTTGGACTGAAAAGGAAGGAAAAAATATTCTGTCAATCCAAAAGATAAAAATGATTTTCTAAGACAGCTATTGCACACTAACATAAAGCATGTTGGGTATGTAGCTACACATGTTTTTCTATCAGTAAGTATTTAAAAAAAAAAACAAAAAAAAAAGGAAAGGAAGCAAACAAACAAATGTGTGCATGTGTGTTCCAGCCTATTGGACTGATTGATTGTCTATCAGGGAGTTGATATTTCCATCTAAGTCTGCCTCACTTCTATGTTGATCTATATGTCTCACCATTGCTGTACGATGCAATGGATTTTTTTTCTTTGCTTTCTCAACAAAAAAAGAGAAAGAAAAAAGAAGTAAATAAATTATATCTGTGCTAATCTGAACAAAGAATGAAAACAAATATCCTGTGAGACAAGTTAAAGTACCTTATCTATGTGAAAGAAAGTAACTGTCCTCCTAGAAGGATTATCAACAGTAAAAGCTTAACAGGCATGTGTATGTGTTTTATATATATTTATTTTTTCATGGTGAAGCGCTAAGCATCAATTATTTGGTTTATTAACTTATGGGATATGGCAAGAGTAAAAATATATTTGTAAATTTCTGATTTAAAGCTTCTTTCATGCAATATCTGATAGGAAGTTTATTTGATGTTTGCTGAGCTTTCCCAGAATGAAACTGAAAAATGTTTTACAACATTAAAAAAAAAATGTCTGTTCTACTTTCAAAGAGAGAGCTTTTTTTGTTACTTTTCAAACATTTCATCATAAAGATTAGGTGGGTTCACTGGCAGTAAAGATAATATAAAGTGGAAAAACATATAATAAAAGAATTAGAGGTTAGATCTGAAAAATCATAATCTGAAAAAGCATGTCTGCAGTTGAATGTATGTGTGCATATTAGAATAGTATAGCTTTATATATGTGTGTGTATGTGTGTGTGTTTACTTTACACAAAACCATACACACTTATATTTATGCATAACTGCTCACATGGGACAAAGGGACTGGACTGTCTATAAGAATATGAAAACTAAATTATGTAATTCAAGTGCATATTTATCACAGTTCCTTTAAAGCAAAATCAGCAACAGAAATGATTTGGTAACAATAGAAATGGTCCAGTACATTGTATTTTCAAATGCACCTTTCCAAATTTCAGCTGAAAAATCAAGTGAACTTGTGTACCACAATTCATAATTCACAATTCATACTGTATCCTTTACCAGTGTTTTGTTTAATTCATGTTTCTAATTTATCATTTATAATTATTTAAAAATTCAACCAATTTCACTGAGGCTAATGAACTTTAATGAGTGATATTGATATCTTCTTGGAATGTTTGTCTTTTAAATCTTGTATTTCTGAGAAAAAGTTGCAGGATTATGGTATTGTGTATTATAATCCAATATATCCAAAGGTCAGAATTGTTTCACCATCTAGTTGGTGAAACAACTAATAGTGGAGATGTTACTATTTTTTTTCTAAGCTTAATATGAAAATGTGAGGAGGTTCAAGATCTTTGTTAAATCCTTCTTTAAAAAAAAGAAAAGAGAAAAATATTTTAATCCTAGTTTTACAAAAAGCCCAAAAGAAACAACAGCCATTGTCTCAGAAAAGTTACTGGACAAGACAGAAGATCTAAAACAAGATAATATATGTGTAGTTTATGGAGGCTGTTAATATTCAATTTGTGACAAGACTTATATGAAGATGAATAGATTTTCTCAATTTTAGTGAGAATTGGAACATAAAAAAAAATGATATTCTTCCTTGAATATTAACAATTTATTTATTAACAATATCTATCAATAATCAATAAATATTGTGAATATAAAATAGTAAAAAATAATGATTGTGACATACATAGTTAAAAAGTATTATATAAAACATCTATCGTACATGAATGACAACATTTTCAATGCCAAAAAGAAAAAGAGGAAAAATGAAAGAGAGACAAAAAAAGAGAAAAATGAATCAATACATCTAAATAGGGAGTAAAGTTGTCTCAAGTGTATGTATATGAAAAGGATTCTTAATAAAGTACTGGAAGTCAAAAAAGATAAAAAGCTGCATCATATAAAAACTATGATTGCCATATTTTGCATAATAGATACATATATGATGTTAATGTGACCATTCTTCAAAATATAGAGAAAGAAATCCATCAAGGAAGGATTTTAACAACAAAGATGTATTTTCTCAGAAGATATTTTTGTACTTGTTATAAAAGAATATGAATTTCTGAATTCAAAGAAATTAATCAAACCTTAATCTCCGATTTTCTGAGAGCCATTTCAGTTCACATCTTTTGTTTGTTAGATAGATTTTTTTATTTTTTAAAAAAGGAAAGTGTAATAAAAATATAAGAAAGTTGAGAGAAAGAAATAGAAAGAGAGTGTGTGTGTGAGGGAATGTGTGCACATGAGAGAGGGAGAGAAAGGAGAGAGAGAAAGAAAATGGGTCAAACAAGTAAGTTGCATTGATAAACATAATTAGATAGAGAGGACACTAAGGTATGGGGAGAAGACTGATGAAGTAGAATTATTTTAACTTCATGTTGGCTTGCATTTGAATTGGATATATTTGGCATTTAGCATTCATTGAAGTGATTTTAAAAATGGCTAGACAACAATTATGTAGTAGAAATTCTGACTGAGATATGTAGACAGAAAAGCAGGTTCCAGCACCAGAGATGTTGATCTCTTCACAGCCAGAAATCAGCATGAGTAAGATTAAAAAAAAAAAAATTCTAGCATTGAATAAGTAAAAAATAAATAAATAAATAAATTAAGATTCTGGATTCAAAAGAAATAGCTGAGGGAAGAAATGAAAGAAGTAAACAAATTGGTTGAAGTTTAAAAATAAAACTCGAATGAATTACTGATGCTCAAATGCACTGGTGCTAATGAAATCATGTTTAACATTAATCAACATAGCATCCAGTTATAAGAAATATCTTACTCTGTACCATAGCTTAACTTGGAAAATAAGACAAAGTAGAAAATGCTAAAATAATTTTATCATGAAGTTCATTTTAGTACTGGTTTCTGTCTTTTAGACTTTTTCAACTAAGAGTAAAATAAGAAAAACAATTAAATTGGAGAAAAAAAATTAAGTGAAATGTTTTGTAAATATTTTCATAGTCTTCAAATAAGTAAATATTTCCATAGTCTTCAAATAGTCTGTCTGTCTGTCTGTCTGTCTCTTCCTTTGAATGCTTGATAGGTAGATAGTAGTAAATCTGAAGGATTCCTTCAGATTTACTACAAGCTACCTACCTATCATTCACAAAGGAAAAGAGAGAGAGAGAGAGAGAGACACACACACACATACACACAGAGACTATTTGAAGATTATGAAAATATTTACAAAACATTTCACTCAATTTTTTTCTCCAATTTAATTGTTTTTCTTATTTTACTCTTAGTTGAAAATGTCTAAAAGACGGAAACTAGTACTAAAGTGAACTTCATGATCAAATTATTTTAGTATTTTCTACCTTGTCTTATTTTCCTTATTACATATCAACTTGTGTGTTATTTTTCTACCTTCTATATATATATTTATTAGGTTGAGTATAAAGTAAGAAAGGTTTTGAACAATGAAGAATTTTTACTGGATTTTTACAGAGTTTTGAAGTTTTTTGCTATTGACTTCCAAATGCTTCAATAAATTAACATTGATATTTTCTTCACCGTTGTTACAATAATCTGAAATGGAACTGTCGAAGCACAATATTTGAGCAATTTTGCTATTCAATTTCAAAAAAGGACATAAAGCAGCTGAAACTGCTTGTGATATCTGTCATTGATGACGGTCAATTAAAGACCGTCATTGAGAAAGATCCACATAAAACCACTTGAAGTGGCAAAAGAACTTCAAGTTAGCCAGAAAACTGCCTGCGATCACTTGCAGGGGATCAGGAAATCAAAATGGCTCGACAAATGGGTACCACACGATTTGAATGAAAATCAGAAAATGTGCAGATATGAAATTTGCTCATCTCTACTTCTCTGTAACCAAACCGATCCATTTCTTGACTGTATTGTAACTTGCAATAAAAAGTGGATTCTGTGCAATAATAAAAAACATTCTTTGCAGTGGCTGGACCAAAATGAAGCATTGAAAACCTTCCCTAAACCTGAGCTCATCAAAAAGAAAGTTATGGTGACTGTTTGGTGGTGTACTGCTGGACTCATCTGCTGTAACTTCTTAAAATCTGGAACAACCATTATTGCAGAAACATATTGCCAAAATGAATGAAAAACTGCTACTCCTCTGTCCCAGACTGGTCAACAGAAGAGAGCCAATCATTCTTCATGACAATGCTCAACTACACGTTTCCCTAATGATGTTTCAGAAGTTGAGGGAACTTGGCTATGAAGTTCTTCCCTACCCAGCTTATTCCCCAGACCTTTTGCCTACAGACTACCACTTTTTCAAGCACCTTGATGGTTTCCTGCGAGAGGAGTTCAAAAATCTAACTGATGCTGAAAGTGCATTCAAAGAGTTCATTAGCTCCAGAAGTCCAGATTTTTATGTTACCAGAATAAACAAACTTGTAATGAATTTCATGTTTCAAAACGTTGCTTAGTCTAATATACATAAATGTATATATATATATATATATATATATATATATATATATGTATAAATTTAATTAGAGGTTGTGTTAACCTCGTGAAGGGATGGCTTCATCCAAGGAAATACTGGTTCAATACCTAGTATTTTGGGGGAATTAATTTCCTTAAAATAATAGGTATATATATATAAACATATAGTTTATATTTATTTAAAAGAAAATGGAGATTGGGAAGTAAATAATTGTTTATTATTAACACCAAATTAAGCATCTTCACTTACAGCTGTCTTAAAACATACTCAGTAAATATTAGATTTATGACCTGAGTATTATTAATATATGACCTGAGCATATTTTCAAAGGAAAAAGATATACCCTCGGATGCTGTATATGTGTTTATGGATTCATTATAGCTGTCTATAATGTAATATAAATACAAATACATGCATACAGACAGACACACACACACATACAATTTTAAAAAATAATGTTAAAGATTATTACTTGATATGCTGAAATCCCATAAACTCATCCAAGAAAATTCTAGGTGCTCAAACCACTGCACTCCACAAGCTATTAAAAAAAGTATTACTTACAAAAAAAAAGGGGGAGGGGGGGGAATTGGTACAATATATTAAATCACTGAAGTCAAAATAAATACTTATCTGCTCTTAATTGATTTAATGAAATTCTCAACCATATAATTGTTGTGGAGAAACTACATTAGAATAGACCAGTTCATAAGTGATGAGACAAAGTAGCAAATTTTGTACTAAGTTGGTAGAATTTAATATGATTATTGGTGTTGTAATTTGAAGTTTATAAAAAATACAAATGTAACAAAAATGGAAATTTAGAAAAAATAGCAAAAATACATTGGTTGTTAAATTTCAAATAAGTATTGTTAAAAAATACACATGAACACATACATATGTACATACAGATAATATATATTACATATGTATATTTTAAATAAGTACCATATCACAGGTTAACATACATACATATGAACATACATACAAATTATCTCTGCCTCTATCTTCCTGTCTACCTCTCTCTCTCACTCTCTCTCTCTCTGTATATATATACACACACACACACACACACACAAATATATAATCATATATAATATTGAAAAGCAAATGAAAACTTGCTATAGGGTGAGTGGACAGCAGAAGAAATCTTCAAAGGAAGAACTCTGTCAAGCAAGTGTTTCGTTTCAGCTCATTGGTTCCTGACACTAGAAGGGAGCCAGGCCTACCTAAGTGTCCTAGTGTTGGTATTAAAATGTCACCTTTAGTGGACTTGGAGCCTTTAGGTGAAGCTTATTTCCTTGAACCGTTGTGTATGTGTATGTTACACAGAGTACGCATATGCAAACATATAATAAAAATGTCACAAACGTTCATATACATACATATATATATATGTTTTCACACACATATATATATGTTGTGTATATATACATAATTTATTATATATAAATATATATATATATATATATATATATATATATAGTGTATAATAATACATATAATATATATATATTGAGTTTTATTAGAAATGGATATTTTGAATATTAATCACACATGCACACTCAGACACAGTAGCGGATTGTACTTAGCACTATTTCTTCTAAAAGTGAGTACTGAAAACAGTTCATTTTAGAGTAGAATTGCTATGTTCAATGCATCACTGTGGCACATGTGCATGTGTGTGTGTGCTAGATAATATTTCCCCATGACCAACATGAAGATTTGTATGACAATGTTACACATTTACAGCCTCATGAATGACTAAAACTAGGAAATACAACCACAACAGCACATATGCACACATACACACACTGTTTCCACCCAGCAAATCTATTGACAAGGGTTATGTTGGTCTGGGGCTATAGTAGAAAACTCTTGTCTAAAGTGTCACACATTGAGAATGAACCTCAAAAAGTTGGATTTAGAAGTCATGCGTCAGTATAAAAAATAAAGCATATATGGTACTCAATTGAAAGATATTGAATGACCCTTCAAATTAATATTTAACGTTTTGTATGAAGCACACCAAAGCAAACAATGTCTGTATGCATTTAAGTTCATATATAGATACATACACATGCTTAGCCACTCAGAAAAAAATTCTGAAAGTATAAATACTGAATGTGAGTATGTGTGTGTGTGTGTGTGTGTGTGTGTGTGTGTGTGTGTGTGTGTGTGTGTGTGTGTGTGTGTATACACATAAATATACAAATATATATAATTACATAGTATGTGTGTAAATTATAAGAAAGTAAGTTACATCCTTCAGCTTTTGTAGTTAAATATGTAAAAAAATGATTTTGTTTAATTTGGTGGAGGGGAAATTGGAAAAACTGGTAACAATCAAATTGGTTGTTAAAAGTAACATCATTGCTTTTTAATAATAGTTTTTAATACATAGTGATCAAGATAAAGGGGAATAATAATAATAATAATAATAATAATAATAATAATAATAATAATAATAATAATAATAATAATAATAATAATAATAACAACAACAACAATAACAGGCTAGTGATGGGGTAAATTACAAAAAAGAATGGTTTAGTAAATATTAACAACTCCTTAAGAAATCCAAGTATTTGTTTTCTTAGGATGAAATTTCAAAATGTAAATACAAAAATGTTTATATACATATATATATATATATATATATATATATATATATATATATATATATATATATACACACACATATATATATATATATATATATATATATATATATATATATATGTATGTATGTAAAAGTAAAAATTGTTTGAAGTTATTTTTTCTAAAGAAATATTGTTACAAGAATTAATGATTAAAACAATATACTAGCTACAAAAAAAAAAAAAAATCCAAAATAAAAAACACTATTTCAATTCATGAAATTCCCATAAAAATAGAAAAAAAAACCCCACACATACATTCATGTAGATGTGCATACATGCACATATACACTGCATAGCTGCTTTTACAAAGTAGGTAAGGTTGGCTAATAGAAAAAAAAAAGTTTATTTGTGCATATATTGTTGGATTGAATATTATTCCTGTTTATTGTTTTACCTAAAGCCAGGCCGCTAAACAGCGATGGTGAAGGGCAAGTAGTGATATCTACATTTCAGGTTTGCTGAAGGGTAAAATACTATGAAATAAAATGCTATATCAAAAGTAGCATTTGAACATACGTGTATGTATACCCCACCACACATATACATATATTATGTACATACTCATACGTATATACACATATAATGTATACATATAAATATACAATCAACACATGCACACACATGTTTATATCTTGATAAAGGTGCTGAATGCTCTAGATCTTATATAAAGGTAATCTCTCTTTAAAAAAAAAAAAAGAAACCAACTTATTTTAATCCCAAACAACCTATCAATTCTAGATAAACTTGATATAAAGTTTTACATTTTAATGTATTATATATGCAAACTTTTGGACTAGTTTGGATGAACTTACGTTTTCGCCTATGGTACTCAGTTGATCCTGAAATAAAGAAATATTGAATGTAGAAACGATAAAATATCAACAGTATAAAATGCAATTCTTATACAAATTTTTAGTCCTGTCAAATTTACATAGAGAAAAGTAAGTGGTAATTTATATGTTGAAGTAGGTAGATTATAAGTATTTTAAACATTATTAATTATAGCTTTCATGCCAAATCATAACCATGTACATTAAGTTTATCTAGAAAATGGCACAATCATGGAATTTTGTTTGTTTTTATTCATATTTTGTATAAAATTTAGACACAAACTGGAGCATAAGGATGCGTATATGTTTGTGAGTATGTGTTTGTGTGTGTATATGAGCAAAAATGAAATAAAACTTAGCATATTTTATTTTATATTAATGATAGAATCTATAATTTTCAAATAAAAGAGTAAAAAAAGATATTAAAAATAGGGTAATATTTCTTTCAAGTTATTTTTCTTAATACCTTGCAATTATGAATAGAATGAATATCAGTCATAGTTTTATATTGACTAAGTTATTGATTTTATAAAACAAGAAAACTCTATTAAAAACAAAACAAAAAACTCCTAGAAATATTAAAATTAAAAAGGAGGAATATAACAAAAAATGAAAAAATAGAATTAATTTGTAAAACCTCAATAGAAAGAAATGCTAACAAATATTGTATCTGGTTTAGAGTTCCAAATAAATGCTGAAGAAAACAAAGAGCCAAGAATGACCTCATCAAAGTTCAGTGTCAACACTAAATGGAGTGGAGATTATGCAAAAGAGGGCTGAGACACTTTCACACTAAAGAAAATCACCCCAAGTTGTTTCTTGATATTTAGCAAGAGACAAAAGAGTAAAAATAGAAAAAGGTAATAAAAAAGATGAAATTTAATTGATTGAGGAATGTAAATATTTACTGAAATGTGCAGTAAAAATATTCTCAATCTGAGTTTTGTATAAAATTCTAAAGAGTAATAAGAGTACAGTCTTAATTTCATGTATGAAGGGAATTGTTTCTGCTGCTCTTCACCCACATACATTCCGCTCCCTCCATTATCCATTATTTGCTACATCAACTCCTCACCCCTATCCAATCTCTACAGTTGTCACCTACTCTTTCCTACCTTGCCAATTTATTATCTTTCAACACTTGTTCTTCATTCATTATATTCACTCCTTCACCCATTCCCCATGTCTTACTCTTGCAACCTCTACATACCCATTTCCACTATTTTTATATTTTCCAAACAGCTCCTCTCTTCTAAAATTGTGGAGTCATGTAACTCCTCTATTTCAAGAAACCTGTTTTGTTTTGGCCCCTTCTCTCATACTTTAGCCCATACCATTTTCTGGCATAAACCTGCCTAGGCTTGCAAGTTGCATGGCACTCTCACTAGTGCTGGTAGTATAGAAAAAGCAGCCATTGCACATGGTAAAGTGGCTGACATTTTGAAAGGCATCCAGTCACAGAATCCATGCCAAAGTAGACACTGGAGCATAATGCAGTCCTTGGATCCATCAGATCCTGCCAAGCCATCCAACACATGCCAGCATGGAAAATGGATGTTAACTGATGAGGATGATGATGTTGATACAAACTAGGTGTACCTGTGGAAATTCAATGGTTTTTCATAACTATGAAATATATAATTCCTTAACTTCTTTTGAAATTGCATTTTTTTAATGAAGTATTTGATCATTGAGGTGGTCAGATACAGTTTCAAAAGCGAACTTTTTTGAAAACTATACTCTTTATTATACTTGTCATCACTTCTGCTTTGAGAGTTGTTATTCATTATTTTCATCTACACCAAAAAGTGGATGTGATCTAGAAAGAGATAAATGCAAATTGTCCACAACAAAAAAATGGTTCCCTTCCCTTTGCCATTCTAGTGTTACTATGTTATCAAAATTATTGGGGAATGTATTGGAAGAACATTGTACATAATAAATGTTTTGAATAACCTTAATAAATGAAACAGAAGTCATCTATGTAAAATATTATTCTGCTATGATACAACTGATTATGTTGGTATAAATGAATGTTAATATGCTATACTACATCCTTATTTTCATAACTAAGAAAATTTCCAAATACATGAAGCAACACAGCTACCTCATCAAGCTGTAGATTTCATATATATATATATATATACATGCATACACACACACATATATACATGCATACACACACAAACATATATAGATATATGAATGTATATACATATATATACATATATTGAGTCCACAATGCAGTAAGGTAGCTACTTTCATTTACAATCAGTTGCACATATGTATGTATTATTCATAAGACAAGTGACTGATAAATGCATGAATGTTCTAGCTTCCATTCATTCACCTTAACTCTACAACTCTTAGGCTTTAGGAATTACACATAAGAACTTATCATTTTGCCTGAAACAATCATACGAGAATGTACACCTTTTCCTTTTTTGTTTAGGTTCAATATTTAAAAAAAGATCACATTTTGAAGAAGTACATTAAACTATAATCACTGAAAACAATTAGTAGATTTAAAGAAAAACAAAATATTAATTCAATAAAAAGTACAAATTTTCATTATTAGTTCTAAATCATTTTTTAAACAATGACAAATTTTATAGAATTTTCAAATTAGAAACTAATAATTTTGATATTTTATGGGAATATGATAAAATTTACACAAGGCATGATTTAAATTCATTTATTCTCCAAAAGCAAATCGTGACAAGTAATTATTTAATAATTTCATTCAAAGTTATAAGGTTATTGTTTTAAATTCAGGTAGCTTTTTCTATTACTGTACTAAATGAATAATAAAAGTGGTATCGAATGATAGAATTAATTGAAAACAAGTTCCACTCTTTAAATATATCCACTATGCTTTTTGTTCCTTTGTATATAAAGATTATAATTTAAAGTTATAGAATATACATATTAAGACAGTATTTCAAATAAACAGGTATTTTAATTCTCAAAAAAATATTTTTTCTCAATATATTAGTCATTGCAGAGAGGATCTCTAAGTAGCATCTTAGATAACACTCTCTTAGGATTTTAGTTTAATTCAAGACAGGTTGATAGCATTGTTACATTTGGTAATCTGGTGGTGCTTCTTGATACTGCTGATGGAAATCCATTGCACATTAACAAACTAGTTTAAAACTACTAAGTTTATTAATTAATTTAAGGATCAATCAACTGACCTATTAAGGAGGCTGCATGATTTAAAAGTACTCCAAGTTTTATGTAAGTTTTCTATAAAATTAAAATGTTTAGAAACACTGTTAGGAAAATTTGATACTAAAATTATCATTGTTGTCATAATCATTTTGATGGTGCACAAATACTTCAGGCAGATATTTCATTGATTAATACTTTCTGTTTCAAGCTAGAAATCATTCTGGCCTATTATCAGCCTATCAGATTTGTGGGTTACGTGGGTTTTAAATTTTGGCATGGTACCTCCTCCAGATGTTTCATTTTGCTTAGGCAATCGCATGTGTGTGTGTATATATATATATATATATATATATATATATATATATAATTTTATTAAAAATAACAGAATAAAAGAAGTATTTATGTTAGGGGGTGAGCTTGTGTAGTTAATAAATGTGAGAAACTTTCTTTGCTTTGAGAAAGATTTAGTTAAAAATCAAGTAATTGCTTTCGTACTTATAATGTGCTGAAATAAATTAATAAATATACCAAATAAAAAGGGAAATCAATTAGGAATGTGTTGACAGAAGTGCAAAAAAAAAGAGGAAAAAGTAGAAAAGAAATTGTAAATATTGTTTACTAAGTTATCTACAAGAAATTCTGAAATTGTTAGAATAGCTTGGAAGCAGGTGAATTATTATGTAATTTAATTTGAGTTTAAGATAATGCCCAAAAATTAAGTAGAGCACACCATGAATTGGAGAAGAAATGAATGAACAATTCAAGATCTCAAAATCTGATTTGAATGATGTCTGTTACAAGCATAAATTCGACATAAGTAACTGTCTTTGATAAACATTAAATCAGGTAATTTTCTTTTGTTTCAAAGATGCTAAAAACAAAAAACAAATCAGAAACAACTGATTTTTAAATAATGACACAGAAGTTAGAATAGGCATTCAAAACCAAGACTGATATATTATTGATATGTATTCTATTGTGAATTAAGGAGTTGGGGTTGGGAAAGGACAACTTCTTTTCTGATTAATTCATCTAGTCCACTTTGTTGCAGTGTTTCATGCCAATACGTTGTTGATAACTTCTCTTGGGTTTGTGTTAAGATAAATACAGCTGGTTCACCCCATTGTATAGATTAATGATGGGAGGCTATCCAGCAATAAAAAACTATGCCAAAAACCTCATGAAATACATACAACATAACTAAAACTACCACCAACAGCATTGTTTTTAACTGATACATACTTTGTTGGAGCTGCAAATGATAGAGATAAGTCATGTATTACAGACCTTATACAACTTATGTCAGCACTGAAAATAGAAGTGAAGTTAATGATGTTTATAATAGCTGAAGAGAGTGAAAATGTATGATGAAAGGCAAAGAAAGTATGGTAAGATTTGATATCAGTATAAGAACATAAGTTTAACACTATAACATTGTTACTATAGCATAGCTTGTGCCTAAAAAGTTTCATTTCATTTATGTTTAGTATCTTTTAAAATCTAAAATGGATTTGAGAAGTTATTAAATTTATCCTGTGTTTTTCTACTTACTGTTTATATAAATTACCGATCTCATACAATGTTATCTACTTTGTATTACAGCATGGAGATATTGATTTTTTGGTGAAACATATTTTTCATAAAGTGAAGGAGAATAGTTGATTGACTCAACTTCAATGCAATAATTATATTTATTTTATTGACTTTTTGGGTACAAAGCCAGTGAGGTTAAGGTGGCTGGACTGCCGACCACATCGTCGCATGTTTAAATTTCCCTACATCTACTATATTGTCTACCCACCCCTCACCACACTCAGTTTATCACTAGGAAGAAGCTCTGCTCCTGTACAGATGAGTGGTGGGAAATGCAGGCAAAGGCATCTAGCTGTAACAGTTAATGTAACAAAAGCCTTTCCACAATGCTAGCATGAAGAGATAAACTTAAAACAGGGTAATATAAATAAGAGATAAAATACACAGTTGACCCTGGTGAGATTTAAACTCAGAAATGTGATAGAGATATCTATATACGTAAAGTGCATATATATATGTGTGTTTGTGTGTGTGTGTATACACACACACACACACACATCTTAGGCTTTCTGTCATCTACAATAATACTACGATTGCTTTTACCTGAAAATTCGGAATATCTTATAAATATTTCTTTAGTAGAAAGAAAAAGCCAAGTAGCATGTATGTTATGGATTAAGAAAGCTGTTAACAAATAGAGAAATATATTTAGAGGAAGACACTAATATTAACAAGAAGAGAGATTTGTTGAGAACACTTGTGTTATGAATTACATGACAAATACAAACTTTATATTATTGTTATTCATGTTTGCAATGAAATTCTTTTGACTATAATGGTAATTATTGCCTTCGGCAGTTCTTTACTAATGCAAGGAATGTAATATAGCCATATTGTTTTATTTTTCAACAGAAGCTTTCTGTTTTTCTATGAGCTATGACGCATGAATTTATCAAAGGTTTTATGATATAATTATTGTATTTTGACTTTGATAGTTCAGAACAACTGCTTTCACTCTTCTCTTTGGTCAGGAAAATACTGCACCTATTTCCGCAATGTAGAGATTTACTATGCATAATATACTTATATTTCAGGATGAATGAGTTTTAATATGACCCCAAAAAGACCCCAACTAGCTACAGCAATGATCTGAAGAAGTAAACATACTCATGAAGAAGCCGGCAATTCTGGATGGTCCTGACTAATATATATCAAGAAGAATGAAATCAAACTTGTCAATAGCTCTTAAAAATAAAAGCAAGTTTGTAATATGCAGTCAGCATTATATTGTGATACTAACATAGGTGTACAATGCCATTTCATTTACATGCCTGCTTCTCAAGCAGTCTACTTAAGAGCTATTTGTGGCTTGGTTGTCTACTGCTAAAAGACGTGGATGACCATGTGCTGCCCTGAACAACAAATAGATCTAAAGGAATGTACATACTCCTGCTACTGATGCATGCAGAGCAGTTCACTATTCAATATAACAGAGGATCAATATGTGTTCACAATTGTGGGCTGTATTCAAAGTGAGAATACCATTCCTAAGTTAGCTTGAAGTTGAACAAAAGAGGACAACAATGAAGAAGACAAAGTTGTAAAAATGATAAAGAACAAGCTAGCTTAGACTGGTTCCTATGATTTCAGTAGTTTTCGTCTGCATACATTTTTGACTTCAACTATATTAGCTCCATATTTCACTTTACACAAGTAATTGAAAGTCCTCTATTTAAATTTAAACAACTTAACCATTTCAGTGAACAAAGGCACTCTGAGTAACTAAGCCAGATATTATATTGTAATGTAAGCAAATGGTGCTTTGATCAAAGTCATGGTAAAGAAAATATTTGATTTTGTACATAATCCCAATACTCTTCAATCAATAATATACCCAGTACTATCAATAAAACATCAACATTCATAAAATAACCTACCACTCAACCATAGCCACAGTTTAGTTACATGTTATCCAAACCCAGAGATGTAATGTTTAACAAATTCATTTAATAAATATCCTTAGCTTTAACTGAACTGCAAAAGGTGGGTGGGTGGTAAAAAAAAAAAAAAATGGAGAAAATGAAAGACTGTTCAGATTAATACTTTTTTTTATATATTGATCATGTTAATGTTGTTTCCCATAAAAAAAGAAAAAGAATTAGGAAAAAGCTAATCTACTTTTACAATATTCTAGTTAATTTCCATTAACTATATATATATATATATATATATATATATATACACACACACACACACACATATATATATACACACATATGTATGTATATATATACATATACACATGTATATGTGTATATATATATATATATATATATATATATATATATATATATATATATATATATATATGTAGGTATACACACACACACACACACATGTATGTGTATATATATAAAAATATACATAATATATCTGTATATTTATATAGTATATATATATTGCATATATTATATAATATCTATTATTCATGATGTGTATATAATATATATAACAAAGTGCATGTGTGTGTGTGCATGTGTATATATGTACACACACATATACATTAACATACACAATTTAATTCCATTCACTGTTCATATCGATGAGTTGAGTTCTCTTAGCTATCCTGGTTTTATACATAGCAACAGTGACGTCTTATGAAATTACCCCTGCTACCTCTCTCCTTTGTATATACTTGATGAAAGTGGTAATGTTCTGGCCACATACATATGTATATATGTGCACTATGAATGGTAGCAGTCTACTGTTTCATGGGTCATGAGCTCAAAATCTTACTATCGACATTTTGCTGTAGCTCTAGGCAAGACATGGTAAATTCTATATGCCTTAGTTTTCTTCACTAGCGAATTAGATTAATGTGGTGAATTGACAGAATCACTGGAGCATTGAAAAAAAAAAAAAAATTCCCTGTGATGTCTGTTCCAGCTCTTTGCACTCTGAGTTCAAATCCTACCAAGTCAACTTTGTCTTTTATTCACTTTGGGTTGATATACAAAGTACTAGTCGAGTACTGGAGTTGATAATCTTGTTTCTCTCTCTTTCTACCTCTGGTAGAAATCAGCAATAATCAGACCTGAAGAGGAGAGAGATGAGTTTTGTCAGAATTGACTTCTCATGACATGAGCAGAGAGCTCAAAACAGGGGGCCCAACGTGGGGAGCCCAACACAGAGAGCTCAAAGCAAAGCAATTTGAGCTATATCAGGATAATTTGCTTGTACTTAAATAAAGTGTTTGATTCCATACTACTTAGATTTATGAATTCATATAGCATTGAATACTAACTAGTAAGTGTTCTGTTCTATCTCCCTGTGAGCAATGCACTCTATATTTGTGAAGTACACCTAACCACGTGGGTTTTAGTTAATTGATCTCTTATGATAAGGTATATATTCAAATTAAAGAAAAATTTACTTATTTAACTATAAAATAAGAGCTAAGTAGCAACCTTAGTAAGCCTGTTGGGATTCATGGAAGTATGTACATTTGTCTTAGAACGATTCTATTAAATTGATACTGTGGTTTTAGTAAAAGAACATTGTATGTTTGTACCTAAACATTAACCGTTAAATGACAAGATGCATGCATCTTTTAAACTTAATACAACAGCACAAATTTGTAAAATTCCGTCTATATATCCTTTTATTCTAAAAAGCTCTTTACCAACTTCAGTATTTTGTTACACTAGAGTAATTCAACAATAGCTTAGTTTATTTTTGAAATACAAAAACTATTTAAAATCTTACTAAATAAATTTTTACACTTTAAATTATTGTTTTCATTTCTTTTTATGAATGAATGAGCCTTTTCAGGAGCTCTTATATATATTATCTACCAGTTGTATGTTGTACAATCTACAAGAAAATGCAGCTTTATATGTAAAGATGCTTTGATTTGGAATAGCTAACTGAAAAGTTAATTCATGTAAAGAAACATAAATCAGTATTTAGAGAACTTCTTCACTTTTGATATAATATAAAATTATTAAAAAAAGTAGTCCCACATGTGGATTTTTAGTTTATGAAGAAAATAAATAACATGTTTACAAAAGTATTGATAATAACATACCAGAATTTTTTTTTTTTTCTTATATATAAAATGTGTTTAAAGAAATACAAGTGTAAAAAGTTTTAAATTTCTAGTAAATAAAATATTCACAGCTGTTGTCTATACAGTGGCAACAGAAGGTTAGAAAAATTCTGCTGAAAATGTAATAAAGTAGTTACAAGTACTTTGTTGAACTCATATTTCAGATTAAAAAAACTAGTTTCAATAAAACTTTGGTACATGAAGGGTTAATGGCAGGAAGCTAAATTGATAGGTCAGGGAAGAATGAATCAAAACTAAACATTAAGAAATACAATAACTTACAATGAAAAAGACTCCACCCACTTCAATGAATCATAAAAGTAGAACAAAATAAATCAGATCAGATGTAAAAAAAGAAAACATACTACATAAAATCTAAAGATAACAATAGTAAAATTTCACAAAATTTTCAGGGTGAAGAAAGAACAAGGAAAATGATTTTCTTGAATATATAGTCTTTCTTCTTTTCCAGAGTTAGAAAACAAACATAAATGTTTCACATGTTTCTTTTGCTGTAGATTCTAAAGATTAGAAATACCTAAATAGAAATTATTTTCATTGTACTTAAGAATTACAACTATTATCTTAATTTTTAAAACAATCTTCACTTGAGATTAGAAATGATGACATAGTTACTGAAGCATTTCCGCTGTTTGTGAACTTTGATAAAATACATATTTAGTTTATGCAACAAAATGCTTGAGAGGAAACAAAAATAATTGAAGTAACCTACAACAACAACACCAATAATAATAATAATGATGATGATGATGATGATGATGATGATGATGATGATGATGATGATGATGATGATAATAATAATAATAATGTGTAAATGAATATAAGTAATATTTTTATTTAGTCATAAAAAATTTTAATAGGGATGATAAATTTTATGAAATGCATCTTATTTTTTTTTAACATATTGGTGAACTTATTCAATTTCAAAGTGAAATTTCAATTTGAAAAATAATATAAATATTTTTACTCTGTGCATAAAATTACTTTCAAGAAAAAGTAGCCCATCTTCAATTATTATAGCAATAAAAGTTGGTTAATCTATGGTTTAAATCCAAGAAGGATGAGAAAAGAATGAAAAAAATAAATATTTGTAGTATTTGACAAAAATAACGCAGTCTTAGAATGAAAATTGCTCACAGTATACAATGTATTGCATAACAAGTATTTTCTTATTAATCATGAGCAATACACTTGGTGTTGTTGGATGTAGTGTCAATGACAGTAATAAAGATAATATGCAAACTTCTTAAAGCTTTTTAATATTGAAATGAATTCAAGAACTTTTTTTTTGTTCTGTTATGTTTGCTGTTGATCCATTGTAATATGTAAATAACACAGACTTCATAAATTCAGCAGTTATCTAGTGAGAGCTGATCCCAGTTCTCCTTGACTATTCCAAATTGCCTGAAGCATTTTACAACCACATTTACAAAGGTAGAAAATGTGTTGAAGTAATTGACCAGCTTACAATGGCCAATAATACTTATGATTTTGCAGACAGATGTAGATGACACAAGTAAGGATAAGGAAGCTTTAACCAATTTCCATCAGAACTTCGTTGTTTGGTGAAGAAGCTAACATAGTACCATCCATCATCTGTGTATAAATTGCACTATATAAATTTGATGCCTTTGATGTGACTGAACATATTTCTTTCTTCTTAGGGGTGCTAATGACATAGACTATTTATAACAAGGAAGAGTTGAAAATTATAGCTATAACTTATAAGAGGTGTCAAATTTAGCCCAGCATCAAAATCTTTCTAGGAAGATTGAATTGGCAACGATATAAGAAATACAATTCTGAAAATATATGAAAATCAAAATGTTGCTTTAAGAGAGGAAGATAATGAGTTGGGGGAAGGCATTATTTATTTATACTACTAAAAAGAATTCATTAATGAAACAAAAATTTCATCTAATCAGAAATTTATTGTATAACCTATGACAACAATCACAGACTGTCAAGCATAAATAATAATACTAAAACTACCAGTGATTGTATAAGCAGTATTTCTATAAGTGTATGTAAATCTAGATAGCTAATGCTTACATAAATAATTATTACAATTTAAATTTATGGGAAAAGATTCATAGAAAAAAAAAACAAACAGAATTAGTAATAATCAGGTCATTCTGATGAAAAAAATGTTAAGCTAGCAAAATTTTGAAATATAGTGTAATGACATTTAATGAGTCACTGTCATATCATTAAATTAAGAAAACATCTCAACAATAAACTTTTGTTGTTTTAATCCATATATAAATAATGGGTACATGATCATCTATTTCTATAACATTGAGATAATTTACAATGTAATAACATTATGAGCTAAGAAAACATTTTAAAAAAATTTTTGTATGTAAGAATTCCTTTTGACGAAGAACAAGAACATTTTTCTCAGAAAGCTATTCATTTGCTCACAATATATTACTGGCATTTTATTGACTTTAGAAGGTTGAAAACCTCGCTGCAATTTAAAGAAGAAATGTGAGATACCAATATAAATATTGTAAAGCATCTGACCTGGCTCCTTACCATTTGCATTATCTCAACAGAAGTATTATTTGTGTATAATCTCACACACATGCGCTCATGTACACACACATGCTAACCCTAACATGAATCGTTAGCCAGTGTGTTTCAAGTAGACAAAGTTGTTTTAACTAACTACAGTTATGCATATGGCTTGCAGAGACTCTTTTAAACCATGTTATTGCAGTTAATGTTTGATTTAAGTGAAAATACATGCAGTATAAGGACAAACATAAGACAATAAATATACTATAGGAACAGAGACTGCTGTGGAGAAGTTGTTTTAACAGTAGAAGAGATTAAAGAAAGTTGAAGAATGAAGGGAGTTAAAGAGAATATTTGTCAGTCAACAAATGGTATAACTCTTTATGTGCAAAAAATTGCTAATAATGAAAATGCACAAAATTTCAACTGCAAGATACTGCTTTTTTTTACAAAGCTTCCATTATTCAGGGACCAATTGTGTGTGAAGAAGGCTTGGTCTGACTCAGGAAAAAGCAAGTGGTTAAGTATTAATGGATAATTTTTGCTTCACGTTTTGAGAGATACTGCATATGTAAGTTATAGGACATACAGTCTAATCACTATTTAGAAGCTTAAAAATGTCGCCATTTTTATTTAGTCACCATGTGTAGTGACACATCTACATAGAAAATATTTAAAGGGATGATAAATTTCATGAAATGCATCTTATTTTTAACATATTGGTGAACTTATTCAATTTCAAAATGAAATTTCAATTTGAAAAATAATATATTTTTACTCTGTGCATAAAATTACTTCCAAGAAAAGGTAGCCCATCTTCAATTATTACAGCAATAAAGGTTGGTTCATCTATGGTTTAAATCCAACAAGGATGAGAAAGGAATGAAAAAAATAAATATTTGTAGTATTTGAAAAAAATAATGTAGGCTTAGAATGAAAACTGCTCACAGTATATAAGGTATTGCATAACAGATATTTTCTTATTAATCATGAGCAGTACACTTGGTGTTGTTGGATGTAGTGTCAATGACAATAATAAAGATAATATGCAAACTTCTTAAAGCTTTTTAATATTGAAATGAATTGAAGAACTTTTCAACAACACCAAGTGTATTGCTCATGATTAATAAAAAAATATTTGCTATACAATACCTTATATACTGTGAGCAGTTTTCATTCTAAGATTACATTTTTTTTTTCAAATACTACAAATATTTATTTTTTTCATTCCTTTCTCATCCTTGTTGGATTTAAACCATAGATGAACCAACCTTTATTGCTATAATAATTGAAGATGGGCATCGTTCATTAGCAAGATTGCATGTAAGTGATTACAGCTGGTAAAAGTGAACTGTTTGAAGAAACTGAAGCTAATTTAGTAAGTTTATTTACAGGTAGTGAATCAACCAGCTTCTTTCTTTTTGAAGAGTAGTAATTATAGGGGGGAAAAAATTTCAAGGATTTGAAACATAATTATTGCAACTGTTTTAATCAAAAAGAGGGAAATTCATAATTAATTTTGATGACAGTTAATTTCTTTTAATTGATATTACATATATTAAAAATTAGCATAGATTGGAAGTCAAAATAACATGCTTAAAATCATCTCTATTAGCTACATGAAGCTACACATCTGCCTAGTTTAATATAAAAATGAAAAAAACCAGCTGAAGGTATATAATGAAACATGGATTCAATTTTTTGTAAGCATATTGACAATCTTGATGAAATTCCAAAATTAATAAAGATTACAATAATTAATAATTAAATATGTGAATATATCTGTACATACTAGGAAGTATAAAATATAGAATATTTATGCAAACAGTAAGCTATAATATTTCTAAATGTTGTACAATGTATATTTAATATTGCATTCTATGAAAAGGTTTGACAAATGAAGAATGTCAAAGGTAAAAAATTTAACACATATAGATGACAATATTTTTTTTTCTCTTATTTTTACAAAACATTTACAAACATTTTCTCAGAACTGTAACTGATTATAATACAGACTGCACTCTTATATTTTTATCAATATGGAAAAAAATTCCATTCATGATATAATTATTTATCGATTGTTGATACAGATTTCTTTCTTCATTATATTTTTTCTCACATTAAACTATATACCAATCATATTATTGAAAGTTTAATTTAAAAAAAGGGTAAAATTCTGAATAAAAGATATTTTTGCCTCATGAAATATGTTTATCATCAAAATGGTATATCAATATAGAATTGGTCTATGTCTTAATATATAACAATAAAAAACTCAGTTTTATTCACTGATGTGTTTAAATAAGACTTTAAAACATCACATATGTAATACAGTGAACTAGAAAAAGACCTTTGATCAACTAAGATTGTTGAAGAATTTTGTAAACAAAATATCTCTTTGTAGGGGACTAAAATCTAAAAACATCCAAACAGGGTAACTCCAAAAACATCAAGGGATTGAAATTTGGAGATAACATAGATAATGCAGATTGGAGTAAATCTGGTCTTTAATGCCAGATGGTAAAAGTAATAGATATGCTTTAGTCATGTTGGATCTCTTTTGGACAAGCATATTCCACTCAGATGGTATGATTAAGAAGCATTCACTACATATACAGAAACAAAGGAAATGGTTCAATGATATGATTGAGAGGATAACATCTCAGGTGAATATTCAATTTACTAAGTACAAACACAGAAGGTTTCACATTTGCAATACAGTGAAGTGAAAAACCTTGACCAACTGAGATTATCCTACATTGTCCATATAAATCTAATAAAAATTATCTCTCTTGTGATCAGTTTTTAGATTTTAACTCTTTAGCATTGAAACTGGTCATAGCCAGCTCAAATGTTGTAGCTACTTTATGTTCAAACTGGCCAGATCCAGTCTCTAGCAATTACCCTGCAACATTATTTTAAAACAAAACAATCACATTACTGAAATCTCAAAGCCATGAGATAATGTATGATTAATTTTTAAAAATGTGAATTAATAAAAATTATATTAGACAGACCAATGTGAATGATAAATGGTTAAACATCCTCAAGGAGTGGTTTTGTCTACTCATGGCTTGGATAATCTCAGTTGATCAAACTTTTTCAACTAAGCATATCACATATGTGAGACATAGCATGTTTATTATGCAGATCACCTCCCTGAAGTAGTTTTCCTTGACAATATCACTAACTTTCAGATACTTGTTACTAAGGTTTAAGTATTTGGTAACATATTATTGCCACACAGTGTAAACTGATTAGCAGATATTTCACATTTCTACATACCCTTATGAATTATTTCATTTCAAACAGACTAAAGTAATATTGGATAATTTAAATAAAATCCTCAATTAATATAACAATCAATATCAAGAAAAAAAAATTACTGACTTCAATGAAATAAAAAAAATATACATCTGATATTTCATGATATATTCATAAAAACATATGAAGTACACTCTTAAATAATCTCAAGTAATCCATTTTAATAACACAAAACTGAAAAGGAAAACTGTTGAATTTCAAATTATTTTGAGCTATATACATACACACAAACATGTGTGTGTGTATGTGTGTGTGTAAAAAGATATTTCTAGATCATATATATTCTGCGAGCAAAAGCTTTTTACATATATTTAAGAATATTTGTCTAACATGTTGGTTCTGATATGTTATTACATAAAAGACAATTGATTCTAAAAACATTTGAAGGAATAAACCACATGCAGTGAGCAAGTAATTCAAGGGGAAAGGATAAATAAAAAGCTTATGTTTTCTTTCATTTTTGCTTTTTACATGTTTCAGTTCCCTTATGTTTTAAAACCTTCTTTAGAATTGCATAGTAGAAGTAATCTGGGAGGATTACTGGTGAAAAATACATAACCATTTCTTTCAACAATTGATAGAACACTGTCATTCCTCAAAGAGACTTTATGGAAATTGTCAACAAAAAAATATGCCATTTTTTTTTATCAACAAAGCTTTTTTTCCTCGTCATGTTTCCGTTTTTTTTGTTTTCTTTTTTTTTTTTCCTCCCCCTTTTTCTGAGAGATCCACTTATGAAAACTGTTTACTGTCAAATTCACTCGAGCATAAACTTGATAAGTACAACAGACACAAATAAAGGAGGCACAAGGGAATAAAATAGTTTCGCTATTGGGGGGTATTTACTTATGTCATAAGGTTAAGTGAGATAACCATAGCATTAAATGAAATGTAATAAGGAAAAAAACAAATATCATTTTTTTTTTCCCAAAGTCTCTTTTCTTTCAACAATATCTAATAAAAAAATTGCTAAGTAGCCACAGAAGCTTTAGTTGTAAATGAGAATTATCAGAATTTTTTTCTTTTCTTTTAAGATATGATGAGAAAAATACAAGAAATACGACCTGTTGTTTGGAATATTAAAGTTTTGACTTGACAGCTTTGTAATGCCTCTTTTATATTTCCCAATAGTTACATAATCTAATGTGGTTAGTATGCTTTCTGACATGAAATTTTATTTATTTATCACAGTGATTTCAGTTTATTACACTTTCAATTTACTTTAAGTCAACATTTTTACATCACTAGATTAGAAATACTCTAATTATTATTACAAAATTACTTCTGTGTAATTCCCATTTTGAATCCAAATTTTACAATAAACTGTTGTGAAATTTGGATAAATATTACAACCATTATATATACACGAAACAGCAAATTTTTTTGACAAATAGGTAGTTAATTTATGGTAATGCTATTTACAATATAAGCAATTTTTAATAAGTGAATTGAAGTGTACTTGTGAATTGGCAATATATAAAAACAGAAACATAGATTGCTTGTGGTTTAAAAAAAAAATGAGACATTATCAATAAAAGGAAAGTGAAAAAAGAAACATTTATGAAAAGAATAATAAAAAAAAATGAAATGTTTTATAAATCTTAGGCATTTTGTAAAAGGTAGTTGACAGATTAGATAAAACAAATTTCATAAGGAAAAATTTCTTAAAACAACTTGACGGACAAAAACAAATGGTATTTTCTTAATTTAGCTGTATTTGAAAGAAGCCCCTTAAAATTAAATAGAAAAGATTTTTCTAAACATAAATCATGGAAACTCAGTTCAGGAAAAGACAAAAACAAAAAAGCTATTATTTTCTCTCAATAATTGTATGTTTTATGTTGTTGCTAAGCCTTGTCAAATCTTGATTGAAGTTATAAATAAAAATTAATTTTTACTTTTGGAACTATAACATTTTCATAAAAGATAGAGACATTTTGCTTTTATTTTATTCAATGACACTTTTTAATGGAAGGTGTTTCAGTCTTAAGGTTTTAGATGGTAAAGTATCTACAGCTTTGTCTTTCACTCACATTTGCACACATGAACACATAGAACTGTACAAAATGAATGTGCATGCAGAGGGTCATATGCATAAACTCATTCAATGAGCTTTTATATATCTTTGAGCACAACACCATGAACCTTATTTGGAATAATAACTAAAAATTAAGAAAGGTTGATCTTAGGAAATGTTCTAAGAAATAGAGTATGTAAAGCTTATGTTAACACTGCTAAAATCACATTATAGATAATGTCGCTGCTCAAGAAGATTAAAAAAGAATTGCTACTTCTCTTCTGAATTAATTTCTCACAGCATTTGCTGAGGTTATACAATAGACGCGTAAGTGTATGTATGCACTACTATATCTGTATGTATGTGTATTCATGGTTGTAAGTGTAACAACATTTTCAAAATGACTAAGGAAAGTTGCACTTCTTATGTTTCTTAATACTCTATCTACAAATACATGAAAAATACTAATTTAGAAAGTAATTTTCAACTGTTTGACAAAATATTTTCAATGTTAATTAAACAAACGGTTTGAATGTTTTATAAATAACTCAATTTAGACAATGCTACAAAGCTACTAACAATAATGCCATACTTGCCTCAAGTACTATTAGTAATTGATTCAGTTAGTTTTCCTTGCTTCTTTACTTTTAGTATATATATATATATAATATATATATTCTTTTAGTATATGAATATATATATATATATTCTTTTAGTATATAAATACTAGGGACGACCTAGATAGATAGATATATTCCTTTACTTGTTTCAGTCACCCCGAAGGGTTTTTTGTTAGTTGAACAAATTGACCTCAAGACTAATTTTTTTAAAGCCTAGTGCTTATTCCATCAATCCCTTTTGCTGAACCACTAAGTTATGGGGATGTAAATATGCAAGCATACACCGGTTGTAAAGCAGTGGTGGGTGGGGGACAAACACAGAAACAAAGACACACATAGATACATACATACATATATATATGACAGGCTTCTTTCAGTTTCTGCCTACCAAATCCACTCACAAGGCTTTGGTTGGCCATAGTAGAAGACACTTCCCAAAGGTGCCGTGCAGTGGGACTGAACCTGGAAGCATGTGGTTGGGAAGCAAACTTATCACATGGCCATACGTGCACCTATATGTGTGCATGGGTAAATCTGCCTGTTTGTGTCAAGCTACTTCCCTTTATATGTACACACACACGCACATAAAGCCCTATTTTTCACAAACTGTTCATTACTTAGAGTGAAAAGTCTAAGACAAACTGAATAAAAGTATTTCAGAGTCCTTTTATGGCCAATTTATAGAGAAACTATAAAAGCAGTTTATGTATAAACGATATGAGGGTGTGGAAATAAAAAGGGAGTGGAAACGAAGAGGAGAACAAGAGTTAATATAGTAAACAAATTATTTACATAAAGAGAGAAAATTTTAGTTATTACTCTTAACAACTAAAAACTATGTACTGAAGAATTGATTGGGTTAACTTGTTTGCTTAACATTTACCTTCATAGCTGCTATTTGATTGTAAGATTCACAGTATAAAACATTTAATCATCACGTACTAATTGCTACAACAAACAATATCAGATCTGAAAAAGTGTTGCTGTGTTTATATAACCAAATATCAATATATCAATTTAAGTGGTGTTAATCAAGGAGATAAATACATGTACATAATATAATTGTCTACATATATTTAGCCATAAAAATACTATTTTTCTATTACTGTTTTTTCAGAAATACCTACTTGTGTAAATATATTACAAAAATATTATGTACAAATAGTGTTATGAATATGATTAAAATGCAATAATTCAAAACTTTATGTCACTTGGCTAATAACTGATCAAATAAATAGACACACACACACACACTTATATATATATATATATATATATATATATATATATATATATATATATATATATATATATATATATATATATATATACAAGTGGAAGGAATGAAAACCCAGCTAATACACTAAGTTTAAAATGTATTTCAATTAAGATTGTTAGGATATTTTTCCTAAACATTCTGAAATCAGAAAGGTTCCAAATTAATTAGCAACTTACAACTAAACTCTGGTTTGATTACATAATATATTTTAAGAACTATTTTTATATCTACCATCCATGATAACATTTATTGGTAGTTTTAAGATGTTTCCATGATTTATAGAATGGGCCATGTATTTTTGAAGCTGAGAGGTTGGGATGGTTGAAATATCTCTTCTACATTGTCAGTTAAAATAAAGAACTGCTTTTACCAGACAAATTATAGATAAACAGAAGGAATTAGGAAAGTCTAGCAGCAGGAAAGCTCATAACTTCAAAAATTATTATGAAAAATAATTTTAAAGTTCTATGCATGTTGTATTGTTGATCAGACTTGTGCCAATTGAAAATGGATCCTATTTATAGTTGTGTAGTGATTCTAGGCAACCAGCATAATAGCTCTAGAAAATTTGAACTCCTGGCATCAAAACAGTAAATAAAGCAAAACCTATTTTTAAAGTTAATAGTATTAAAACCAGATGTAAAGTAAAGAATTAACTTTTTGTATATGACAATTAATCAAAAGTAAACTTGATTTAAAGTTGTTTTTTTTCTTCTTGTGGTGACAATGGTAGAGGGGACACTTTTATACATATAAACTCAAAATAAACACTAGTGCAAATTTAGCAGCTTTTTTCTTTTGTTTTTCAGTAGTAGTCTTACAACTGGAAAGATTTCTTCTTGCAAATCACTCAACTATGAGAGAGAGAATATTAATTTATGTCGAGCCAAGTAAGATAAACAAAAAATGAATACAAATACAAAAAAAGAGAATAATGGCATTTAAAAAAATACCTTAAATGCAAACAAATCAAAACTAGTCTTGCAATAACTTATCTACACTGTTTTCTCAACTGATAAAGGAAGTTTAAAACGTATATTTCTGAGTAATCAATATGTAATAATAGATAGACATGCACAAGCACATGCAGTTACTAATTTGTCAGAAGTATTTACTTAGAGCGCAAATTGTTCATTAAGTATGAAAACAGATTTACTTTACTTTAAATGACCAACGTGATTTATTTTACGCTAAAAGCCATCAAGTCACAGATAAATGATATTTATACAGATATATGATATTTATAAGAAGTATCTTTGAGTAAAGACATAAAAAAAATATTAAAGTTTGATTGAAGGCAGAACACTAATAGATTATGTGTCTATATACGACTGGTAAAATAGAATTATTCTAATAAGAGATGAGATCATCTTAGCTACAGTTGAAGTTGTTTTTAGTTGTTTTATTCATTAAGCTATAACTAACAAAAGTTTCTATCTAGAAGATATTAGTTGTGGATGCTGAAATGTCTATCTATATGCATTAGTAAATATCAGGAGCATCTTACATAGTAATTTATGCTAAAAATACCTAATTATAGCTGGAAAGTAAGTAGTAGAGAGAATGTAAGTGTGCATGTGTGGGTATGTATACGTACATGCGTAAACTTATTTTTAGATGGAAAATTAGAAAAGTGAGGATTTCTTTCATTCAAATTGAAATTATCTGCCAAAAACTATACTGCTTAATTTTTGTGACTTATCACTGAAACCTTTTTGCATCTGATATATGTATAGAAAGACAATACTAATTATTTTGGAAATCATAAAGTCACTGCTAACTTGACCTCTTTCCAAGACATAATGTTACATATCTTTGGATTTAATGATCGCTATAAAACAAAAACTAACTTAAACATAACTGATATTATATATAAGTAAACATCAAATGATTTGAAAAGGAGATGAATCTTTTACCTATCCCAGTGTTGAATTAAGCTCGCAAAATAGTTTTGGTTTCTACCTAGAGCTGTTGCACTTCATAGGTGATGATAATCTAAATCAATCTCAATCAAATGTATATCTAACTTCCATTTTCTATTATATAAACATATATATATATATATATATATGTTCATGTATTCATGTCTACATTTTCTTAATGGTTTCCAATCTTCTAAACATTTCATAACAAATTAGAAGTTAAGATGTAACACAAGATAATGAATTCTTTTTGTTTGTTTGTTGAGCTGCATTTACTTTAATTGCTTACATTAGCTCCTTTATTCCATAAAATAATGTTAGTTAACATTGTGTCTTTGACTATACAGTATAGACACTGTAATGGGATTCACTGCATTTGCACATGGCAACTGATTATTCTAAGTATAAGGCTATGTGCTATCTCAGATAGTGAATTCAGATAATGGAAATGTGTGTACAGTAATCTGCCTGATGTTATGGCACAGTTCATCTTGTAGTTGGGTCAAAAGTTGAGTTAAAGGACGATGGTAACATATACAGAGTAAAAAAAAAATATGTTGCTTGACTGTAATAAAATGTCTGAAATTTTCTGGGAAGAGTTGTTCTGAAGAAGTGCAATACTATGAGAATATCATGTTATATAAGTTAGAAAATGGTTATCAAATAAAAGAGCAGAAATCATGGTTAATTTTGTGTGATATGTCAAAGAAAGTCAGTCACCCTGAAACAAATTCACATAATACAACTGAGAGTAAGGAAAAGAACATAGTACCTCAATGAGAAAAGCAAAATCTAATATAAAGTTCATGTGGAAATATGTATGCCTGCTTAAGTATGCATGTGTTTATGTGTGTAGATGTACAACAGTTACATATAAAGAATGAACTGATAATCATTGAGTCATCAAATAGGTCATCATCATCGTTGTCATCCTTCTTTCCTTTACCTGTTCACCAGATCTTGTGTTCTTTTCTATTTCTATAGCATTAAACCTGAGAGAAAAATGTCCTTCTGGATAGTATGGTTATCAGTCACAGGTAATATCTTTCAGACCTAACCAAATCTAACATATGAAGCCAGTGAATCCTTTATATATTTTACAAAGCTACTACTGCAATGAATTCTAATCTACAACATGGTGGTACCTACTTGCACGCAGGTGTACTAAACTTACTAATAAATGTCATGAACATTGAAATATTACAACACAACTCATCAGCTCGTTGTTGAGTACCCTGTTAACTAGGTCATCAGTTCTATCAAATAATCAGTTTTCCAAACTTTTCACATCGGCAATAAACTTTTAAAAGAATACAAGTATTTCATGTCACATTAAGTTATATTTGTGACATAAAATTATCAAAATTAATAAATAAGCAATTAAAAATCACATCATATGTAAAGTGATCAGATTTGAAATATATTTCATGATCAAATATTTGTAAAGATTGATGAGATTTGACCTAATTTCACAGTACACCCTGAGATTATCAGTGAGAAACTGAAGTGTTATGAGATAGTTAACACTTTCGTTACCAAATTCCTGTTAAAATGTATTGCCTTTGTTTGAATTAATTTTGATAATAATGAAGAATTTAATAAAATAACCCTACTATTATTAACCTGGAGTTTGGAACATGAATTAATATAAAATTTTTATGGAAGGTTTTAATTTAGTTCACTTTTAAATTGGAAGTTTGTATCCTTAGGTGGTCTTGGGTGGTTTGGTATCAAAAGGAGAAACCTCTGAAATAAATCATACTAGGTGGTATTTTGGTGGAAATATCTTTTAATCCATACATTAAGTAAGACGGTAGAGGCTCCAAGGAACATATGTTTTCGAATAATCTCTGGAAATATCAACCAGAATTCCTGTTTGAGAATGGAGTATTTCTATGGTATATTACCAGAAAATTTACTGTTATTTTCAGCAAGATTAATATTTTGTTAATAAAGAAGAGTGTTAGTTCTATGAAATTATGAATATTAAAAATAACTATACGGGTATTAATGAACCAGAATTAGTTCAAATACATTAGGTGAACATTTATTTTCATTTTTAATAAAAGGTGGAGTAAAATGTATCTCAAGCACAAAACTATCAGGTATGTGTGTGTGTGTGTGTGTGTGTGTGTGTGTGAGTGAGTGTGTTTGTGTGTGCATACATTATTTTTTTATCCCTTTATCTTTTAACAGATTTTTAAGCAAAGCCATTATTTATAATTATCAATTAAGTAATATCTATTGAAAAGAGTTGAAAGATTAGATGATGGAAGAGAAGTAAATCAATAAACCATGAACCTTTTGCATAGCTCATAGAATTTTGAATGTAGAAAATGATTGATTTTTGAATGAAAATATTCCAACTTCAGTCAGTAAAGCATAGAAATATAACTATTCAAACTTATTCCAAATCCTATTAGTAAAGTTTTTCTTTCTTATATTTTTATTCATTTATTTATTTTGGTAATCTAATTTACTAGTCTTTATATAAATATTATTTTGCTTCACTTATATTCTTCTCTACTGATATATATGTGTTGTGTGTGTGTGTGTGTGTGTGTGTGTGTGTGTGTGTGTGTGTGTGTGTGTGTATGTGTGTGTGTGCTGTGCTGTGAGTCAGCTTTCAATATTGATGGATATAGTTTGACTCAGAGACTGAGTGGAACTTCAGTTTATCTTTCTTTGACTAGAAGAAAGGTAAGATAAAATATATGAAAGAGAATTCTCAAGCTTTAGTAATTATTTTTCTCTTTGTGAAGCTGATCACACACCTTTTCTTTTGATTTAACATTTTATGTCATTTTTCTTTCATACCACATTAATGAGTGATTGTTTATTTGTTGGCACCTATTACTAACCACTCAAATGTGAAGTAGGGAGTGGTGCATGTTTTTGTTTAGTGAGACAACCCGGAGCCAGTGCTCAAAGGCATGGCACAATGATAGTAATAAGATCCTTTCTTGGATGCTCAATTCCTCATGGTGTGTTAGGGGCACCACTGTGACACACATTGTGCTTTAGGTATTTTTAGATCAAATGGAGCCTATCCCTCTCCGTGTCTTATCACAACTGATTTTGTCCATTACAGTATAAGTACTTTTTTTTTATTAACTGTAAAAAGATGAAAGGAAAATTTGATCATGGCAGTATTTGAACTCAGAGCACAGAGTCAGAATGGTAGTCTATCCAATGCTCTAATAACCCTGTCAATCACTATATGGTTGCTGTATGATTACTTCAAAGCTGTTTCTCCTATTAATTTAACAAATTATAATCTATCTCCTTGGCATCTACCTGACTTGGTGGGGCAAAGTAGTCTTGCATCATTGTTCAGTTAGGATTTAAGCTGCATCTCAAAATAAGACTGAAATAACCAGTCCATAATGCAAGACGAGGTAGAATCTATGAAGATCTTGAGTTACCAAGATACCAGAATCTTCTTTTCACCTTGTACGTGTGTTCCAAAGGAATTTAGAGCAGTATATTTGACATCAATTTGATTAAAAGAATTGCCAGTAGAGTGTCAAATCAAATATCAGAACATCTTAGGGGCTCCACTTCAGATATATGATAAGTTTTATGCCTTTTGTCACACAAGGCATTATCTATTATTATTTGTAAAATAATACTGAAATGTTATTTAATAGCATTTTTTTTATTGTTCAGAGGAAGGAGCAGAGACCGTGGCCATTACAGATCTCTCCACCAAAACTGATCAGGGATTATGAGATTAATGTTCAAATAAAACTATTTCCTTTCTTTTTATATTTTCTTATCTATATAGAGGCATAATTAGATATTTGTTGTGAGGGATAATTTATGTAATTGTTGTAACAAATAAAATGTTGCTAAATATAAAAAAATAATACCTATTTCACATACAAGTGAAATGAACAGTCAGTCAATAAATATGCTTCTGCTTTATTATTTGTAACCATCAATATGGATGATGAGTAATTACACCTAAAGAATTCACTTGAGGAAGAAAAAAGAATGTCAGAGCTTCTACATGGTCATTCAATCTGCTGGAAATGGCAGCTAAATTTCGTGCAATTAGACCATGTCACCTTGAAGAGGAAGAGGGAACATAATATTGTCCTAGATTATAAAAGAAGGATGATTTAGTCATAGCTAGAACACCTTTGATTTTAGATCAGATTGGTCAAGGCTAACCTGGGGCTAAACAGCAACTTGTGCCGGTAACTGGATGTAAAGATATTTATGTCTTTCTTAAGTATGTTAGTCATGCAGATAAAGTGAAATAGCAACAAATAAGAAGTAAAACTGAAATGAGCTAATAAGGGAGCCTAGAAATGGCAGCCAAATCTCCCGCAAATAACCAAATCATTGCCTACTGTTTCATAAAACAAAGAATATATCAAATGATAGAGCCCTAGATACATTATATCTGAAAAAGATAGGATGGGATAGGATAGTCATGGCTGGAATGCCTTTGACTAGAGCTAAATAACTGAATTATTCTATGAAGTGTATTGTCTAGATACACTCCATAGAATAGTGGATGATCTGAACAACATTAGTAAGTAGGAGGTAATAAGTGTATTGTTGCACTGATGACTATTTTGTAAGAAACACCTAAGGACAAATAGTCATATCAATAGAAATGAAAGATAAAAAGGTTAAAATTTCATTGCTATAAAATACTTAATGAAGCTGTCTGATATGTGTATAGATAAATATTAAAAAAATCAAGGATTAAGAAAATGTCTAAAGTTGAGAAGCATATTGAAATCTTTTTTTTCATTTTAATTGAAGTTTACCCCTTTAGCATTCAGATAACTTTGGTGTCAATTAATCACTCATTATCTCATTACTTTGAAATATTAATGATGTGATCATTTATTTTTACAATGACATTGTAGGGTAGGTGTGAGAAGCTGGATTTCGCCAATTTGAACATAAAACAAGTAGAATATTTCGGCCAGATACAGCCAGTTTAAATGCTAAAGGGTTATATAAATGAAAATTATACAGATGCAACACTGACAATAATAATTAAAGAAACAAAAAAAGAAAAGAAAAAAAAAACTAACCTGGAGGATATATCCTCGAGCATAATCTTCATAGGACCATCCGAATCCATGCAGCACCTGAAGCACCTCCTCATGCTGCAGGACACTAAAAAGTCGATCCAACAGGATCTTGAGGCGAATCGGTGTTGCCTGTGCACCATAGAGCATTAAACTGGCAATATCAAACACTATATTTGGCTGAACTATTTCTACCTGCATACCCATGTGGAAAATATGCTGATATCCAAGTTTGTCTAGTGCTGCAAATAAAAAAATAAAAGTACCATAAGTAAAACATGAAAAATATGAAAGAAATATTTTTGTAAAGATAATAAGAATGTTAGGTCTTGAAAATATATTGTAAGTAAAGAGAAAAGTCATTGGTTCAGGGAAAATAACAACATTACACAGAAAGAAGAGGAAAATCAGTCAGCTAAAGGCCCAGATGTAAAATAGATATTCTAAAAACTTATATATATTTAAACTGAGCTTTTCCGTTTGAAGACATTTGAAATAAAGTATTCTCCCTTCCCTACAAAATCTAATTTCCATTAAATGACAGCAGTTGTCTCCAAGTTTCATTTAATTTTATTGAATTCATTTCCGAAAACCCAAGAACTGATATAAGAGACAAGAAAGGAAACTTTTCAAAATAGAATTTAATTAAAGATTCTTATTTTTGACACGTTTTTATGATGGAATTAGTTATGGAAATAAATACTGAGTCCTTTACTGGTGTATAGGCATTGTTATGTAAATTAAATTCTATAGTTTAACGAAAGGCAAATTTTTGGTAAGCTGTAATTGAAAAATAACATGTCCAAATATATATTCGTGAGTGGACAAAGATATGTGTGTATATACACATTGCACATCAGAATCATATAAAGAATAATAACAATGAATTACATAGTTGTTTTTTAGACTTGATTCTAAAAAATATTTAGAACATTTCTTTTATTCATATGTAGTAAGCACAGTGTTAATGGATTAGAATAAATAAATAAAAAAGTAAGCTAGCTTGTAGATAAAATTTTCCTTGTTCTTTCTAAAACTATAGTTAGCAATCATAAAATTTATACAATGAACATTTATACTACACATTCATATTTGCATAGTACTCAAGTAAATTAAACAAAAGAATGCTATATACAATTAAAACAATATTTGTTTCATTCCAGAATTCTTGAAGTCAGAGGGAAAAATCTTACAACTAAATTTAGTGATTATCAAAACTTGTAAAAAAAAATCCTCACTCCATCTGTAAATGTTAACATTTTGTACAATGTCCTCTCATTAATCCTGAAAACCAATGTAGGCATTTTCATTCAAGAAGCAAGCAAATAAACGATGTATAGATATGTGTATATGTATGTGATTTATAGTATCAATAATTCAACAGAGCTTTATTCCCATACAGCTAATTTCAAGATATTGATTGATTTAACATATCAATATTCTTAGTAGTAGTTGGATGGAATAAAATATTTTTTTTATTTCACTCAACATAACCAATTAAAATAAATTTATTAAAGCTTTATGTTAAGTGAAAAACAACCAAATTTGATTGGTTTATCTGTCTTCTGAGCAACTTGCTATTTGGTGTCTATATCAATAATGACTGATATACATATCTACTCAGTTCAATACAATGGATTTATCTCAATATGAAATATGGCAATATTCTATTTCCCTGTCATCGCTGTTCTACCCAATGTTAATACCTCCAAGTTGGTAATTGACAATTTTCAGAATTTCCATTTATAGAAAATACACATTAAAAATAAATAGAAATTCAAATATATTGATTCGGAAAATGTTTCAGTATGAGTTGAACAGAAAAGCAGATCAGTGATATTTTTGTTTTTATTAGAGGGAAGCAACAATTTTCACTTTCAGCTCATAGATAGAGATTTTCAAAATGTAGTATAGTACTTAAGTAAACAAAATATCTAAGAAAATATGTACACTAAACTAATTGTTTAGAAACACAATTTGTTTTTACTTATACAAATTTCATCTGTAAAGATACTGAGATTTAAGACATATTTTTTGAAAATAATCATGCACAGTTGATCTGATGTAATACACAAATATTTCAATGTTGTTAGCTCTAGATTAAGAAATATGTGAAAGTTATTGGGTAAATCACTATGTTGTTATCAGTTTGTATTTAGTGAATGTATTTATATACTTTCTTTAATGAAAATATTTAAGAAATTGAGTATGATGGAGAATATTGTTTCAAATAGATTTGATAGAAAGTGATTTGAAATGAAGGAAAATTTAACTAAATAATATAATGAAATAGACCAGACTGAATAAGCATCAACATGTCTGACATGAATTTTTGTTGTTAAAATTATAATCTAAAGTGTTTATTTACAATATTTATATCGAGACTGCATTTTAATCAGTTCAGTCTCAGATTATCAGGTCTCCTATTCCTTTAAATCCACATGATGATTAGGAGATCTTACCAATTGAAACAAAATGTAGACATACAGATATGTACTCTCTAAGCATCAGGTTAAAAGTCTGTAAAGTGATAATCTTGTGACAACTGATATTTTTTCATCAAAATAATATTAAATATGTATATAATATTATATTTGGTGGTTCCATAAACTATAATTTTATTAATATATTCTTTAAGATTTTATCCAAACTGTTGTTAAAATTTGAAATGAAATCTTCATCTTTTCATGAATCAAGCCCACATGATTTGAAGCATATTTTTGTAGTTCTAACACGTATATTTAAGAATTGACAAGTGCTTGCATTAGTCTTTAATTTTGAAAGAAATCTAACCAAATAAGACTGTAGCCCACTGCAATTTTATTTTTTGGTCCTGTTTTATTTAAAAAAATTTAGCCATTAGTTTCTGATGTTTCTTCTCCAGTTATCAATGGAGAGGGCATTGTCTGAAACATTAGATATTGTCTCCTCACAGCACCAATGCCACTTCTGACTTTTGTTGAATTACCTTTCGTCAATGCAGGCCACTGCTTACATCCTCAGCTTTTTGGTGTTTATTGGTGATGTTATTTACTCATATTAGATTGATATATTACATTTGAGTAGTAACAGTAAACAGAATAGAACTAGCATTAAAAGGAATTAAATAAGCCTTGACACCCAGATACATTTAAGATATGTCTTTCCTCTGTAATTATTTTAATGAAGAGGCAAATTATAAAATTGACACATATTATTGAGGAATTTGCAGTTACTTTTCTTGAGGATATCTAAGTGAAATAAGCCTGAGTAAACATCAAGAGGGTGGAATGCCCTGAAAAGATTTTAATCTATTTAAAATGAATTTTCAGACATGGGAGGAGAATTAATTTTATAGAAGCTATGTGAGTCAATTAAGCATATTGCAGTATATTTACACCATTCTATCAGAGTAGAAGTTGGATAAGCTAAGTTAAATACATAATCCCTACTACTAATTCTAAGTTGTCTTTAGGTCAGACATTAACTTTTAATGTCTTAAGTATTGAGACAAATATGCCCAATGATAACCTTAAGAAAATTGTTATTAAAGGTAAATTTTTCATAGAAATCCAATTACAAAAAATTAGTGAAATAGTGAAATATTTGACATTTACCACTGTAGAATATTTAAATCTTAGTGATATGTTCAATAATAAAAGAAGAGTAGTTAATAATATTGCAAAAGTATGGTGTGTAAATGTACATGCATACATGCACATGTGAGTGAGTATGTGTGTGTGTTTTATACATGCATGTGTGAATTGCTATTCCAAGGAATAAGATAAAATATTCTACCAGATTATTTTGTACTGTGAAACATCCATGCACAAAATTACTCTATCTGTTTGTCAGCTGACTGTCTGTCTGTCTCTCTTTCATACATACACACACACAAAGCACACAGACATAACCAGCTAACCAAAGTTATATATTGAATACACTAAAACATGTCATTATTGCTGTTTCTAACTTTATCATTTCGTAGAAGAGCTTTTCAAGAGGTTTGGTGATTAAAATAAAAGCAAATAAACAACAGACAAAAACTAAAAACCAAACTGAAGTAGACAGAAGAAAAATCTATAAATAAATTAATAATGTAATAAAGAGACAGAAGAAAGGTTTCTAGTGAAAGCTTTCTACAAGTATAAAGTGAAGAGTTCAATGAACAAGATGCTATCAGATGTCATTGAAATAACTAGGTGCCATGGCGAATAATAAGTTCTTGTTATGACTATCATCATTGTGCTTAATTAAATAAACAGTACAAACACAGGTATATGTGTACAGATGTATATGTATGTATATACTGAGATTTACATTATTATATTTATATATAATTTATAGAACTGATTATACTACCTTAGCAAGAAGCCTCACTGATAATACTATCTTTACATGGAAAAAACATAGGTCCAGAACAAACAAGATTAATTGTCTACCTCATCCTTCACCCATTCAGAACAGAGAAGTAGAATAAAGGAAATAAAAGGACAAATAAAAACTATAAAAGAGAACAAGTCCCTATTGAGAAGAATGCCAATCTTAGTCGACAATTTCATTTCGTTTAGACAAAAATTTTGATCAGTACTGAGGCCTGGGTTTGTTCCAACAAAGATACATTGATGTTTGACTTGAGAATCATAAAGTTTGATACTTAGAGCAGATGGCATGTTGTGTCTGTTGCAGAGTGGCACCTTGCATATTATTAACCCCAAATCTTGCAAATGCAAAGTGTCAGCAGTCCTCAATACTAGGGTATGCTAGATGATGAGACATGCTACAATGTCTTAAGTTTGTGTCTTTATCAATTTAAAGCAAATAAATTTGAGACAAGATTTAAAAGGTCAGCATGGGGATTTTTAAAGAGAATAAAGTGGAGTTACTTTAACCGGAAATCAAAATCTTGTCGTCCCATATAAACAACACTACCATAGAATTAACACAATTGGCAAGTACTTACCAGATATACATAGGAAAAATTTCAATAAGATGGATACAAAACTTTTCTGGTTTTATGCAGGAATATATAAAATTATCTGTACAATAGTCTTATATTAAATTTGAAATTCTAATAAAATTCTACATGAAAAATGCAAACAAAATCCATCAAAACTATTAGCATCAAAATGCTAACTTTTAGAGAAGCCAACAGCTCCACTTTGAATTTCAGCCAAGAATGAAAATAATTTTCCTATTTGATCTTATCATGAAGCAATGACAATCTAAATAACAGTATATCTATGTTAGAAGCTGAATACTAACCTATTTTAGATCTAATTCTAGTATTCTTAGAATTGTTTGCTTTTTGGTTTTAGTTTTAGCTATAACAAAGAATATAATCCTATTGACTGTTTTAAAATACTATTACAAACTCTAGATCAGAGGAAGATGAATCCCATTTTATATTTAATATTTACTTGGATATAATTGCGAACAAGTGAGCAGAGTCACTTATTCTGAATACTTGAATATTACAAATGTTTGGAGATTTTACTGCAAGACAATTAAATAATTCACTGGCTGTCTGCCTTTGTAAAACACAAGCAAACTACATCAAGTACAGGGGAGATAAGTATGGGATGAATTTTTAAAGGTGAATTTGTAAGCTTTTATAACATTCAGTTATAAACATTTTCTCAAATATCCAACAAGAGTTCATATAATATATATATATATATATATATATACATATATATATATATATATATATATATATATATATATGCCTGTACAAAAAAGAAGGAAACAAACCCCAAAATTTTATGTTTAAAATTTAATGTGTGGTATATATTGTAATGTATATGTTATATAGTTAAGTTTCATCACAATGATTACATAAGTACTTTTACGTGTGTTTGTGTTATTTAATTGGGGCATGTATGTATTGTGTATTGTGTGCATGTATGTGTATGTTTGTATATATTATTCGAAGTGTACAGTATTATATATCCATTATGGCCGATCTTACCAATTGACTTTACGCTAAGGATTCAACAGTGTGTTAGATAACAATCTGATTATATAACCCTGTGCTCATCAGAGGTAGCCATTATGGAATAAAATATGGTGACTGTGATCACATGATTGACCAGATTACAGGATGTTGTTATATTGCTGGTCACAAAGCACTTTGCATTGTTTTATCTTTTGAATGATGCTACCCTGCTAGCTAGGCAAGTAGGTCAACATTCCCTCTGATTGGAGAGCTAGTCCACCACAGGGTTACCCATTTACAGCTGAGCAGACTGGAGTAACATCATATGAAGTGTTTGCTCAAGAATACAATGCACACTTGGTTCAGGAACTGAACCCATGTTCTAAGGATTGTGAGTGCAACACCATAACCATTAGGCCACATACCTTCACACACACACACGTATATACACATCCCTCCTGCCTGCCTATTTTCTTCTCAATTCTATATGGAGCATGAAGGGAGAAAAAAAAAATTCACAGAAACAGGAAAAGATAGTAAAGTGGGATGGGGTGGGTGGGTTGAAGGAATTACAATGAGAGAAATAAAGTTTGTTGCATGGAAACATGCAATGCTAAAGATTCCTTTTTAAAGATTTAACCAATTAGTTTTTCTCATGGGTTATTTATAGATGTTATAGAAATAAAAAGATGAAAATGATAATCTCAGCTATAATGTTATTTTCTATACAGATTTATTGTTGTTGTTTAACTATAGTCCAGCCCTAATCCAGCAAATATAGGATCTAGCAATGGCCATCCGTTCTTTATTTACTCAGACTCAAGCTAATAAGACTACATCATCTAGTGCGTTCTTCCTCTTTTGAGACCATGGGATGAATTTGAGGGAAATTTGACTGCTATTTGTAATAAGATAGAAGGCTGTTTTGTAGATTTAATTTTTATCTGTGCCAGATGTTTTTGCAGTGGACATGAAAACTACCACTACTTCTATTATCATCTTTTGGTTTACTTATTAGCAACTCCCATCCTTAAGAAAAACAAACAAACAAACAAACTCAAAACAACTACTTTAGTTCCCTGCATACAGAGAAACAAGAAGTAGGGACTACAGAAAATACACAGAAAAATCAGTTACAGGGAGTTCATGCTAGATAATACCCCCCACCACCTCTTCATGTATTTTAACAGGAAAGCAGAGTGTGTATACAGATCAAAGACATGAGGATATAACTTTAAACTCTTAAGGGGCCAACCAACTTCCTTTAGCCAACTGTCTCCTTTGCCAGAAAGGAAGCAGTCACAGTCTTTGTGCCCATATCACATTTCCATCCTCAATGTATCTGAAAAATGTCACATAACATTCATCATCAACACAATCGTCTTTGACATTTTAGGAGCTAAGTAAGAAGCACAACAAACCAAAAATGGTAAAGTTAAAGTAGATGCTTCAAGGAAGTAAGGGTCACCTTGTACATAATATCTCAACATGTTATCTTTATTGCTTAAGTAAAAAGAAACTGAAAACAATAAATAAAAAAAAGTAGATAAATGTATCAATATTCTTATATCCAGACACAATGTAATGAAAAAAAATGTACATTATATATACATGTGTGTGTGTGTGAGTATTGTGACTTTTCTTCTCATTACAAGTGTAATTTCAATTGATTGAAAATTCTTTTTGGCTCACTACACAAAGTATGTTGCCCAGCACTTAACTATACATGCAATATATACATCCATACATGGGTACAATACAGACACACTTGTGCATATACAAACGTATGCATACATACATACATCCATATGTATACTTATATACATTTATTCAAAGCTGAGTTTTTACCATATACATACATACATACATACATACATACATACATACATATATATATATATATATATATATATATATATATATATATATATATACATACATACACAGGCACGCAGCACTTTTAGCTTGTTTATAAATCCAAACACACTCATTATAGCCACACATGCACATATGCATGCATACAAACACATTTACATATAAACAACATAAATGTGCATTTATAAAACAAAAACAAAAAACAGAAAAGAGAATTAAATAGGTTTTTTTCATAGTGATCTAATATGAAGCTAATTATGACTAGTGGTAAGATAGTAAGTTTATGTCTTGAACATGTATTTATGAACGTATGCAGATGTGTGGGTGTGAAGGAGAAAGTGAATGAATGTATCTTTTATTAATGATTTTTTTGTCTGTGAAAAAAAAAATAACATCATCATGTTAAAAAGGAAATTTGTAGAGTAAGTTTTATAACAGATCTACACTTGTTTTAAAAAAAATAGTAACAAACTCTAGTTTCTTATATATTGTTTTGTAATGTTGTGAGATCTTCGTTTAATAATCTGATAGCTGGGGAGACACTTGGAACAGAGGGAGGAACAAAAAAAAACTAGAGACCTTCATAGATAAGCTGACCTCCAAGATGACCCTGGTGCCAGAAGTATCCCAAGTTAACTTAGGATGCTCTGATTATGTTAAAGAGGTGAAGGAGTATGCTCAATAAGCCAGTGTGAGTTAATAAGGATTAAAACAAATCATATTTTATTGTTAATTGTGAAAGTAAAAAAGAAAAACTTCAACAGCGCTTCATACAAATTGCTTGCTTGTTCCACTTGACAACTAGCAACAAAACAACCTCAACAAGGCCATAACTATACTGTAAAAAAAGATCTCAGACCTGTCCTGATTGTATCTATGAACATCTTCATTTTGGCGACATGTTAAGTCATTCTGGTCCTGCCAAACTGTGATATACTCTCACCAGACAACTTTGTCGCCTGGGTTTGTTCAGATAATACTAAGCATCAAATAGCCCACTCTTTACTAGTACAAAGGCAGTACAGTTTTTTATTTTTTATTTTATTTAATGTCTATGATAAGAAAAATCAGTTCTCTCAGTGGGGTATTATCACAACAACATACAGAAATGTTGTATATGTAGTACTTTACATGTGCGTAGCAGCAGAATATAAGAAAAGAAGTAGAGGTGACCTCCTTCTTACATCCCTCTGCTAAGTAGCATCACCATAGCAGCTGTTGACATGCTGAAGTTATCATCTACTTTTCTAAGGTTCATCTGGTCCTACACAGATACCTAATATGGTAAGGGACACTAGATGTTGATTAGAAAAACAGAAATAGATACAGATGTTTAGGAGACATTAGGATGACACAGAAGGGAAGAGTATTCTCTCTAATCAACAAACAGAAAGAAATCCAGGAAGTGAAAGCAACAACTTCCTTATCAAAATAAGAGGGAACAAAAAGAAAAAAAAAGGGTGAAAATGGGGACACAAGGAAACAGTATACAACAGGAAGAAGCAACTAAGACTTTAAGGAAGAATAAAATATATTCAAAAAGAGCAAGAACTATATAGCCTGTTCTTTATAGGAAAAAAATTTCAAAACATTCTTATGTATTTTACTACTACTAATACTGGTGGTAGTGGTGCTGTCGCTACTTTCACTGTTATTACTGTTTTATTTAACTTAAATACATAAATACATAAGCCGTACATTATATACAAATTAATATAATTTTGTAATAATTTTTTGACAGAAAAAGAAAATACTTTAAAAGAACAACTAAATCACTATAATTACGGGTGAAGATGTTTGTTATAATAAATTCTGGAAAATGGTATCTGCAACCCAGATTTATAGCTTTTATTGGAATCCAAAATATATACATTATAAATATCCTTTGGAAAGATATCAGTAACAAATTTTGCCTCATCTGTTTTCAGGCTTTGTAATAAATGGTTGGTTTAAGATTTTCAGTATATATATATATATGAGTATATATATATATATATATATATATATATATATATATATATATATATATATATATGTATATATATATATATATATATGTATATATATATATATATATATATATATATATATATATATATATATATATATATATATATGTATATATATATATATATATATATATATATATATATATATATATATAGAGAGAGAGAGAGAGAGAGAGAGAGATAAACAAACAAGAAAACCTCATCAAACAAGATGTAGCATCTAACAATAAATGGTCAGTGAAGATGACCGTCGACTTAATGTACATAAATATTTAGTTTTGTTCTTATCCGAAATTCTGTATCAGAAATTCCATCAGAATTTACCTTGATTTTCATCCTTCCAGGGTGAAACCCAGGTTCATCTAGTTTGATGAAACATTCCCCTATCACCAGATGAAGAATTGAAGAATTAACAATAAATTGCTTTCGAGTTAAAATGATAAGAACAAGAATCCAATACTTACAGTTAAATAACTTAATGTTCTGAAGTTCCCTGTGTAGTATTTAACACTTATTATCGTATTTGTTTTGAAATACACTTATTCTGTTTCAATTAATTTTGGAATTAATGAAAACTAGTAAAATAGCTTTATCTTTATTAAAGCTTGTGTTTAGAACATAACTTAATGATATTTTAATGGAAGGTTTTAGTTTAAATCACTGTAAAACAGGATAATGTTTACTAACAATTTTGTTATTTGTAATTATTAATAGATAATGACTTGGTCAAATATTCTGATACTCCTTCATTTGTTCTGCCACTGGATGTGCATGATTTTCCTCAGACATCTCTCATGATACATTTCCAACTTATTGCTGGATTGTTTGGCTTACCTACTGGAACTGCTCTGCATTGTGTGTTTGATCTATTGAGAATGCTTTTCCTCAATACTCTTTTATTGTCTGGCTAAAGTGTAGACTGAGGTTGGGTAAGCAGCATCCAGAAAGTTGCACTGATGAGCATCCAGACAGTTGCACTGATGAGCAATAGAACATTAGCATGAGCATTCTATAGAGGGTATGGGAGGCAAGGGCCTGGAAGCAATTTTGGGTATTGATCAGGACAAACTGAATACTCCCTTCTAGAGGACTTGTTTTTAATTTCCTTGCAGGGAGAAGATATTTTCCTCAGTATTGAAGGATATTTAGGGATTTGTTAGAAGCCTTACATTTTGTTTTTGGTTACTTTCTCCCTTTTGAGAGACATCCATAATATATCTTAACACATTTACATTTTAAACTTCTTTTACACACACACACATACATGTGCATGCATGCATATATAATCTTTTCTTTTTTACTTGATGTAAAAACCACCACTGTTTTTGTTATGTCCTCCCATTTGTTACTCTTTTGGCAAATAAAGAATCTATTATTATTATTATTATTATTATTATTATTATTATTATTATTATTAGATCTTTACAGAGCCATGTCATGAAAGTAAGTATAAATATTCATTCACCCTTGTAACAAGATCAACAAGAGATGATGTCACTGATGAAAAAGTAAGAAGAAAAATAAATGAAAAGATAAAATTTGACCAAAATGAATCTTGTTCACTTTTGAAGTTTTAGGAAATGTACAGCCCATAAAATAGACAGTAGTTATCAATTGTATTTTAATGAGACCAAGCTGTTTCTTGGCCTTTGAGAAAATTTGGTCCAAAAATCAGTGAAGCAGTACAACAAATTGCTGATGAAAAATCCAAAAAGAATTTCTGTTGAGCTAGGTTAAAAAAGAAGTAGTTTATGAGATAATATATTTAGAGATGTAGGCAATGAAAAATGAAGAATTTATGGTAATGCCTCTTCTGAGTGAAGTCAATAAACAACACCCCACCGCATACACAGAAACACACTGCTACATCCTCATACACAAAAACAAAAATGCACATACGCAAAAAAAAAAGTATTTGAATGCACAGGTCGTAATAATTACTTGTGAAATAAAAATAAGTTTTCCTAGTAAAACTGACATGGCAAGAGTACAAAACCGTCAAAGTGATTCTAAAAAGATTATCAACATGAATGTTTATGGAATATATATTTGTTGGTCAATGTGGTTATAAAATGAACACAAATGCTATAACATTCTTGTTTTTTTAAAACTCAGACTATCAGTATATGATTAGCTATCAAAGAGAAGAATTTTAACAAATTAACTTTTTAAAGAATCGAAAATAAAATCGTATATATCATAAAAAATGGAGAAATATAAGAAAATACAAAAAAAGTCAAACTCAAACATATTCATAAAGAAAAATGCTTCTTTGTTTTATGAAAGTGTATCAAATAGAGTTAATTATAAAATTCCTTCTTATTGAGATACCTATCAATGGAGATCTATTCAGTTCAGAGAAGAAGATAGCTGTCTTTTAGTATAGATACACTTATATGCTCTGTTTTTTTTTGTTTGTTTTTTTCCCTGGCTGGCAGAAAGATTTAACCTCAGTATATTGCAAGTTAACATATTTCCTATCAATCACACAGTGGTTCTGTTACCAAAAGTGATTAAGAAATTAAGTCTCTTTACCAACACTCCAACAAAAATAACACAATTTACATATTTTATAGAAGAAATAGATGAAATACTAAGGCAACAAATACAGCCTTACAAATTCTATACTTCCATAAGATGCTGCTGTATAAACTCAGTACTTATTTTTGATTAATAGATGGAGAGAATTAAGTGTAATTAAGCAGAGAATTAAGTGTAATGTTTACTCAACAAGAGGCTCATTTGGTCATTTTTGCATTTACTATGCAAGGATCTAATTCTGAATATATGTTAATCACAACAGAACACAAACAATTTGAAACATGGTGCCTCTAGACTTTATAAAAAAAAAATTAGACATAATAAGCTGGATTGATCTTTTGGAATAAATTCTTGAATAGGTAAAACTTACAATCTAATCTGAATTAATAAAAATAAGCAAATCAATTACCGCATTTTGCCTAAGAATCTGAAGATTTGAAATATCAGGTATTTATGTAATATGAATATTCATGTTGAAAATATATTTAATCATACATTTGAGAAAAAATGTCATTAAGTGACAAACTGGTATTGGATTAATTTCCTTAACTTATTCAAAAGCTGGTGTTTTCCTGTAATGAAACTCCACATTATCAATGGATGCATTCAGGTAACTATTGATTTTCTAATTAAAAAAACATTCTAGACTTCAAGGAACTCTTATTCAATATCAACAGGTCTCACGAGATTCACTGTTTTTATTGCATTGCCAAATATAGGTAATTAAATATGAACTAAGGTTTATTGGTTTATGAGCCTCATGGAAATTATGTAGGTTTCCAAAAGGCCATGCACTAATAAATTAAATATATTTTCTGACTCTAACACCACTATGTTGTTTGATTTCTGGCTCTTTCATGAATATTTTTATTTAACTTCACTTATCAGCAAAGACTGGTTTCTGATACTCGCCAAGAAAAGATAGATCCTACCTCTTATTCATGTATACAAAGTTTCTAATGAATCAATTTTATAGAGGTGACTGATCTTTATATTCTAAGACTAAACAGAAAATTGTCCAATAATTTCTTGAACACACACTGTAGACAGAATAAACAAGCATATATAGGATCACATTTTGGTATGTGATACTGATGTATAGGATACAATTTTTTAGACAAGTGTTTTTGGTTATGCTGTGGACTGTAGAAATTGTTGGACAAATTAATGTAACAAGTTGTTCTTAAATTTGTTAATAAACGGAGCCAACATCTGGGATTATAGACCATAAAGAATGTTAGAATGCAACAAAATATTGAACAATATTCTTGCATTTTTGTCTTTTAGGCAAATTTAAAATCTTGCGTCACTCCCAGTAACTACTGAATAAAATACAAGTGTCTGTTGTAAAATTGTATTTGACTAGTACTTGTTGGTGACTAACAGCATCATTCTGAGAACTCTTCATCCTGTAAATATTCTGAGAACTCTTCATCCTGCCATTTGCTTTCCTTGATTTAATGTGTGTGCATATAAACATGCACACACATTCACCAAAATCCTCAAATCACAACATTGCACATTACAAAGTTTCTTTACAAATGCTAAGGAGGAAAATTTAGTCTTCAGAAATTGAATATATATATGTGTGTGTGTGTGTGTGTGTGTGTGTGTGTGTGTGAGAGAGTGTGTATGTATATAAGTGTGTGTGTGTGTGTCTGTACCTGTGTTCATTGGTGCTTTTTTTGTTATCACCTAGCTTAAAAACCTTATCTAGCATCACATTTTTCCTTACACTAAGATGCAATTTATATCAGATGAAAATTATTGTTGAATAATATATGCAAAACTGGGGAACAGAAATAAAAGAAAAATATTCTTGGCAATAAAGAGTGAAACAAAAAAGAAAATCTATTTCCAAAATGAAACACATGGTATCATTTACTCGCTTGGCTCATGTCACATTTTACCTTGAAGTGCTTTGAATAGGGGAAAGGTAAACACTAATCATTCGAAGAAAACATGATTAAGCTTATGAAACTATAAAATAATTTTAAAAAGAAAGCAATAAAAAAAATCACACCATAGCATGTGATATTCTATTAGAGAAAAATGAGAAATGTCTCACAAATTTGGTGTTATCCATAAATAAAATTAATGTCTTTTTACTTTTTTTTTCTTTAAAATAAACATCTGAGAAAGAAACTTTTTACAAGGCATAAAAAGCCAAAAAGAATTAAATAAATAAAGTTAAAATAAAACAAGTAATGCCATATGAATAATGATGACAAATAACTTTGCTATGTTCACTCTACCCATAAACCTCTAGTACTGATTATATAAGATATAAAACAGATATTGGTTTTAGAATATTCTAGATTGATGCTAACCATATAAAATCAGTAAAATTTTCTTTTCCTTGCCTCCAACTCTTGCCTTGCCATATAGCTTTCACATCAGCAAACAAGTCTGCACATATACACAAGTGATTTATAATTGCAAGAAAATATTGTTAGTATTCTTTTCTGAAGAATGCATTGGCATCTGGTTGAAATGTCTGTTGGGAACCGTCCAAGTAACAAACAGCTCAAGAAAAATAACAAAAATGAAGCAAAAAAAAAACAGGTACAAAAATATATGAGAGAAAAAAAAAACAAAAAAACAAATTGCCCAATATAGATCAAGAGAAGGAGACAAATTTGTCATTGGGTTCAATCTGATAGTGTGTATTGATAGGTGATTCTTCATGGTTGGCAGGCAGTTAGGTGGACCAGGTGAAGGAGATAACTTCTTTAGACAGCACAATTGGTGCCCAAAGTTGATAAGAACTGATGTGGTCCTGAATTTCAAATGAGCTACCTGATTTATAGAGATCATATGCCACAGTTAAATGAGTTATTGTAGTATTGCTAACAGTTAACAATGAGAAAATCTTAGACTAAAAATACAAGTAACTTTGGAGGAGGAGGAAAAAAAAACAATCAAACTCATCTTTTTTTACACCTCTCTTTCAACTCAACAATATATTAGTGGAGGAACAGTTCTTTTCTTTCTTCCCGACACCTAGCCAAAGGATAGCCAGCAGTATCCAGAGCAGGATAAATAACTTAAATTGTCTTTTTTGAAAGCTATGAACTTAATATGTAATGAATACAGAACAAAATTAAAAATATATTTAAAAAGCACTAAATGTAAAGTCTTTTGTTAAACTGAACCCCTATTTTATAAAAAAATTATTTTGCGGAGCTTAGCATTTGATTAAAAGATAACAAAACTATAAGATTTAATTAATTAAAAAATATAATAATTTGAATTCACAGTAGTATAAAGTTTCAGGTAAAAATATAAAGTTGAGGTCTAAACACTTTTGAGGCAGTTATAATTGATTAAATTGACCTAAGCACTTGACTAATATTTATTTTATTATCTCTGGGAGGATGAAAAGTGAAATCAGTAATGGTGGGAATTGAACTCAGACCTTAAAAGTGACACAATTAAATGTCACAAGGCATTTTATCCAGCACTCAACCATTCGGGCCATCCACTTCATATTTGGGGAAGAGAATGGGTGATTAAATCATCTTTTAAAATACAACGGATACTTATTTGTTTAGCAGTGGGATCTGAACTTGAAACTTAGAGAGGCATGATTAAATACCACAAAATGTTTTATCAGGTGCATTCTGCACCTAAAGCCATAGTAATAGTATCAATAATATCTGCAATGCTTACATTAAACAAAAAAGTAAGAAAGAATAGAGTATGTTAAATAACACACTATACAATGTGTGTATATCTAATTACAGCTAGTAGACTCTTGGAAACTCATCACCAGCACTAAAATGCTTCTAGAACTAAGGTACTTAACTCAGTATACTCCAACTCACCTAATTATAGATAAAATCGATAAGTTAATATTTTGTTAGTTTGTTGGGCTAAGTGTAACCCCTTCTTTGTTTGGTTGTAGCTTGGAAAAGGAAGTATGTTTCTAAAATGGCTTGCTTTCATAAAGGCAAAGTTTCTGGTTGTACCATTGTAATCCTATATCTATGTGTGTGTGTGTGTGTGTGTGTGTGTGTGTGTGTGTGTATGTGTGTGTGTGTGTACATATAGCTATAGAGGTTTGTGTAAGTGTATAAGCTTTTGAACATATGTACATCAATGTAAAGAGAAATAAAAGATATACTCTACTAAGCCACTTAAAACACTAAAAACTTCTATCATGCAATGTCACAGGCATTCATTCACTTTCAACCTAATTGCAAGAACTGGAGCATTATCACACAAACCCATACAATACCAACAGTACTCTTCTCCCTCTTGTAAAATTTACTTATAATCAGGTCTTCCCTTTGCATTCCCACCTTTATTTTTAAATAGTAATTTAAGTGGGTCATAAGACTCTTGTTGGAGAGAAGGTCAACTCTTTTCCTAAGATTTGTTTTTTGCCATCAAATGCAAAGGAAAATCTACTTCAGATCAATATATTCATAAGTAATACAAAAAGGAGCTACCTTGCAGAAATAAGTATAAGATATGTACCAAATTTGATGCATGGTTTAAGTAAATGTTACATGATGATCTATGAACTAAATTAAACACCTTGCACCTATTGAAGGCCAGTCACAATAAATCTATCACAACTTTTTCAGAGCTTACCATACAGATATCTGTTACTTGGACCCAACGAATAGATTTTTTATTCCTTATACTTTGATAGTACAATTTTCATTCTTAGTGTCAAATTAGCAGCCTGTAAGTAGTGGTTGGGACCTGTCACTAAACATGGGTGTTTTGAACACAAGGTGATGCTCTGTGTCTGGTGGAATTATGAGGAGATAGTTCACAACGACTTTATTCTAGACAGTCAAACCATTGATGCTAACCTGTACTCCAAACAGTTGGAGCAGATGTATGCCATTGTATGGCAAAAATACTTGGCATTTATCAACAGAAAGTGAGCTCTTTTGCAAGACAATGCAAGACATTATACTGTTCAAATGACCTAGAATAAACTGCAAGAACTTAAGAGAATCAAACTGATGTCCCACCCAGCATATAGTCCAGACCTGGTGCCCTTGAACCAGATCCAACTTGTTCAGATCCATGGCTCACTTCCTGTGCTTGTGACACTTCATCAACTTAGAGGAGGGGGAAAGCTTCAGTGAAGGTGTTCTTCATCTCAAAGAACAAGAGCTGGTATCAGTGTGGGATTAACTAATTGGCAGAAAGGTGGCTTCAGACAGTGCAACATGATGGCTTCTGCTTTGAATGCTAGGCTGTTGTCGTAACTTGATCAATGAAGCAAATAAGTTACTAAAATATTGCAAAATGTTTGACTCGACACAATACTAAGGTTTTATGATGATGGTGGGTTGCTAAGATGTTAGAATTTTCTTCATTCAGTTTTGTAATGATCATGGTAAGATATGTGGTAGCAGTGTGGTTAAGTATCTACTGATAATATAAAACCTGCTTGGATACTACCCTGAATCTGACAATGTTTTATGTATAAAAATAACAACTGAAAATACTGTAAAAAAAATATATATCACAGAAAATAATAGTATTTTGAACTATCTTAATAAGTGTGGTATCATTTAAAATATTTTTGAAATTTCATAAAAGAAAAATAATTATTTGTCAAGTTATGAGAAAATTATTATTTTAATAAAAAAAAAACAAATGTGTGTGAGTGTGTGTATTGATTATGATTTGATTTTGAAGCTAATCTAAATTATAAGAAAATTATAAAAGTAAATATCTGTTTCATAAGCTATAAAAACTATATCAATAAATGTCTTGGCAGACTATCTTCTAGGTCATATTGGCTAACAAGAAAAGTTGAATTGAGATTTTTAAGAATAAACATGGAAATGAGGTATAAGGAGAAGAATAAATAAATAAATTTTAACAATAATTATAAATTAAAAAAAAGAAATTGCTAATTTTGAATTAGGGTTAATTTACTTATAATTTGCTAAACATTTTTTTACTGCTTGTCTTGCTTGCTTTTATAATTAAAATACTAATTTTGATTTCAATCAACAAAAGATAATTGCAAGTAATTATTTTATGTTAATATTTATTATATTTATGTAAAAGCGTTATGTAATAATAAATAAAATAGAAATGCTGTAAGACAATAAAAACACAGGAAAGAGAATCAGGAAAACAATGTAGTATTCCATGAGCATTTATTTGATGATAAACATAATTACAGTGCGTGTGCACTTCAAACAGTAATTTTGCTTGCTGTAGCTATAAAAGCACTATCATACTATCAAAAAGTACCAGATATCTTGGTACATTCTGTAACTTGAAATGGGAAATACTAAATGCCACTTATTACATTCAAAGCATTTGAAACTAAAATTGTCATTGAGAAATGGACATAAATTCCAAAAGGAATTGCCAGGATAAGGAATGCATTTTAAAGTGAAATGCTCTTAGAAGATTTTACAGTCAATCCAATTCTAACACTCAATTTGTTGCTGTTGTGAATGACAAAAGCAGAACATTCTGTCCAAAATCAATAGTATGATCTATTTCTTGTTACACTGGCAATTGTATCCCATTGGTATTAACAGCAAGCGTTTATGAATGATGAAATTAATTTTGAGAGCAAGTATTCCTACAGTAGACTTAAAAGACAAAAATAAACCCTCAGGGTATCTGTGTACACAGGTGGCTAGTATCATGGAACCTTCTGAGACTAAGTGATGGTTTAGTGTGGACATTGGACATGACAAGCAGAAGGCTGTAAGCAATTCACATCAATCATTGACCACAGAAGTCTGGTGTGAAACCAAAAGAAAAGGAAAAAACCACACCCAATGAATGCCTGTAACTTAGCATGTTGAGATAAGGGAAGAAGTGAAGAGAAAAAAAGTATCATGGAGCAAAGAGGAAATTCCTCCACTTAATAGAAGGAAAGTTTAAAAAAATCATTGTTATTGGTTTAGTTAAATAATTTGCTTAATAAAAGTTTATAATTCAACAGATATGGATAACTATTTAAACAAATCCTTATATTTAAGAGCACAGAGGTGGGGATAAATACACATTTGTACAAAGACACGCACATACATACAGTATACAGGGCAAACTAATAGAGTTGTTAAAATGATGGAATAATTGTTTTGCAGTATTTGTGCTGGTTCTCTAAACCCTGAGTTTATATCCATACAAATCCAAATTTATTAATCCCTGAAAAACAAATAAAGAACCAGCCTGAGACAGGCACAGGTAGAATAGCTAAAATGTCAAACAAAATGTCTTGTGGTATATGTAAGTATGTATATGTGTGTGTGTGTGTGTGTGTGTGTGTGTGTGTATACATACACACACGTGTATAGAGTATATTTTTTGTTACTTATGTATGTATACATAAATGACTCACATATACATACATACCACCATACATATATATATATATACATGTGTGTGTGTGTGTATATATATATTTATACACACACACATACTCTCTCTCTCTCTCTCTCGCTTTATATATATGTATATATATATATATATATATATGTGAAAAGAAAGAGAGAAGAAAAAAGGAGAGAGATGGTGAAAAGAAGCAGTAGAAATGGTTTTATATAATTGCTGGCACTGTAATACAGGTGTATCTTCTCTGAGGATTGAATTTAGGAATTAGTTTTAATTTCCGTTGCTATGCTCTTGTTAAAGTCATAGACATCATAATTTGTTACTTCCCCCATCCCATATAAACCTAAATCATTATATCTACATAAAACGATATATGAATGTGAATGTGTATGTGTGTTTGTTTCTGTGTGTGCACGAAGAGGAAAAAAAAATGTAGGCGTGAAGGAAGTGTGCCATGGAGACAGAGGCAAATATGTATGTCTCTCCCAGTGACTATCAAAACAAAACATATTTCAGCATGAAATAACTGTGTGTATAAATTTTTCTCCATGTGATTATGTTTTTTAAAACAATAGTCTGAGAATATAATAATTAATCTTCTAATACTTCCATCAATCCTTAAATGTTGCAGAAGTTCATTAACTAAATGCAATAATCTAGTCTAAAAGAAATAAAACACTATTATAAAAATTACAAAGATCTGATTATTATTATTGTTGTTGTTGTTGTTGTTAATAATAATAATAATAAATAATAATAATAATAATAATAATAATAATAATAATAATAATAATAATAATAATAATAATAATAATAATAATAATAATATAAAACACATACATACACACATGCACACATGCCATGCAGAGTACAAGTCAAATGCAATTAATTTTAGCTTTGGAGTATTCCACGAAGGCAATAGTAGAATGGAGATGGAATGAGAAAGCATAACAGACATCATATCAGGAAAGGGCTTACAACTGTCATCAGCTAGCTCATTCCCTAATTTGGACAACAAGCTAAAATATGATGAGAATGTATGAAGTATGATATCTGGCAACTTACCATATAAAAATGAAGGGTGGGGTTAACTGAAAGAAATTAAAATTTCTTTGTGCTGCTGTCCACAGCGTCCTAGGCTGAGTATGATAAAACACAAATCTAATCATTACATAAGCAAAGTAATATCAACACATACACAGCATATGTATGTAGAAGTCATATCTGTGTATATACACAAAAATATATTCATTCACCAAACACATTTTTACATGGATAAGCATAATAATTCACAAATATATGCATATGAACTGCATACACACATGTTTATACCTGTGTGTGTGTGCCCTCAAATATGTCTATATACATGTTCATATATACATATATATAAACAGAGACATACATATAGATGCATATATATACTCATACAAATATGTACACACACATATATGCATATATAAGTGCTTGTGAGTGTGTGTACGTAAGTTAGTAAACATACATGTTAGTAAATGTACATGTTTATATAATACATGCATTCTTTTATTCTTTTATTTGTTTCAGTCATTTGACTGCGGCCATGCTAGAGCACTGCCTTTTTAGTTGAACAAGTTGACCCCAGGACTTACTCTTTGTAAGCCCAGTACTTATTCTGTCAATCTCTTTTGCCGAACCACTTAGTTACAGAGATGTAAACACACCAACACTGGTTGTCAAGCGATGCTGGGGGGACAAAGACAAATACACAAATATATACACACTCACACACACAGTTTCCATCTACGAAATCCACTCACAAGACTTTGGTTGGCCCGAGGCTATAGTAGACGACATTTGACCAAGTTGCCATGCAGTGGGTCTGAACCTGGAACCTTGTGGTTGGTAAGCAAGCTACTTACCACACAGCTACTCCTATATATATCTACATATACTTCCATATATATTATATATACACACATACACACACACACTAAGTGTATACACAGACATACACAAACACATGTACAAACATAAACATATATATATATACATATATTCAGTGATGGTGGTGTTGCGTAGGATGGCATCTCTTATTGTAAAACAATATGAGTGATTCAAGAAACAACAGAATATGAAGCCTAGTGAATCCAGACTGGCTTTTGACAATGATGAAAGTACACTATAAAAATCCACTGAGTAGAAAACACCAGTTGAGTATATTCAATCTTTAGTGGGTGGTGTGTACTGAACTCTCTACGCAAACAAATTATGTATAACAGAATGAAGTTATGTTAATCTCTTACAAATATATTATGTACAGGGACACTACATGTTCAGCAACTACAGAAGTACTATTTTAAAACTAATCTCCTCTAAGTCTGCTATCAGCCAAATCTAAGGAATGGTGCTTGATATTTTGAGTTGGGAGTGTTCATTGTATCATAGATGAGTTACTCAGCATTTATTCTAGTCTACTTGCTTTTTCTATTTTATTTCATACATTGATACTTGTATGTTTTATATTTTTATATTTAAATGTATGCTTACACACAGACAGTCACTGGAACTGTACTTCTTTATATATATATATATCATCATCATCATCATCGTTTAACGTCCTGATTGGCCTCTGTGCCAGTGGCACATAAAAGCATCCACTACACTCTCGGAGTGATTGGCATTAGGAAGGGCATCCAGCTGTAGAAACTCAGCCAAATCAGATTGGAGCCTGGTGTAGCCACCTGGTTCACCAGTCCTCAGTCAAATTGTCCAACCCATGCTAGCATGGAAAGAGCATGTTAAATGAGGATGATGACGATGATATATATATATATTGTAGCACTCCGTCGGTTATGAGGATGAAAGTCCCAGTTGATCTGATCAACGGAACAGCCTGCTCATGAAATTAATGTGCAAGTGACTGAGCACTCCACAGACACATGTACCCTTAATGTAGTTCTTGGGGAGATTCAGCGTGACACAGAGTGAGTTAAGGCTAGCCCTTTGAAATACAGGTACAACAGAAACTGGAAAAAAGAGTGAGAGAAAGTTGTGGTGAAAGAGTACAGCAGGGTTTGCCACCACCCCCAGCCAGTGCCTCATGAAACTTTAGGTGTTTTTGCTTAATAAACACTCACAACGCTCAGTCTGGGAATTGAAACTGTGGTCCTATGACCACGAGTCTGCTGCCCTAACCACTGGGCCATTGTGCCCCTCTCTCTCTCTCTCTCTCTCTCTCTCTCTCTCTCTCTCTCTATATATATATATATATATATATATATATATATATATATATATATATGTATATATATATATGTATATATATATGCAGACATGTATACACAAGATTCAATGCATGGCACATATTCATATATACATGACAATATGTTGCTTTACTTTTGAAAACTCTTTCTTTAGAATTATGAATATGGTGCAAATCCATTTTGATGGACTCAAATCCTAACATGCAGTGATGGCAGTTACAAACAGCTCCTATGTGGACCATCAATTTCTCACTGAACTATATATCTGGTCCTGATTTACTTTTAGCTTCCTCATTCATTACTTGAAGAAGTTTGAAGCTATTTATTCCACATTATGATTCCTCACGACTCAACAGATTACAGTGAAGAGCACTCTATTAAAGACTTACTGTAATTTGACAAATGCAATATAAAGTTGTTTGTCCTTTACAAAGTTCTTCTGCAAGTAATTTATCCTCCAGAAACACAGCATATATGATTTCCTAGCATAACATAAACTCAAATTACATCTTACCCAACTCTAATATCTCCAAGTCTTTAATTGCTTTACTCACTGTCTCCTGTTGGCTCCACAGGGACGAGACATTCCCTCTTCTATTTATAATGTTCCTCAGCAATCTCTCATAATGACAAATCCATTGGCTTTGTTATTCAGCATACTTTCATCAAACTGGTAATGCTTTCCTTCAATGACATCATATTTTGCCCTGAGACACTCTCCCACATGCTGCTCATCCTAATATACAAAACTTTTCACTCACTACTTCTCTTCTAGTTAGGAACATAGTTGACACCTTTCTTTTTGTGTAACCTAAAAATATAGTTCCTTGAACTCATTTCTAAAAACTATTTCCCCAAAGCTTGTTGTATATTTCTTGTATTAAATAGTATTCCAAGTTTACTTCAACAATAAAACTGAACAACTGCTTGCAATGTGTTGAGTATACCTTTGTGTGTCTACCATTATATTTCTATCTACCTCTCAGAATAAAGGAAACATCACTCAGTTTCCAAACACATGGTCTGATGTAGTCTTTTCAACCTTACCTAGTTTGTCTTCACTCTAATTGTTTTTTTTTTAATAAGATTAAGGTTTATGTTGCTTGTTCACAACTATGTTCACAAGAATACAAGGAAAATTCGTTCCTTCATATTTAGAAAGCAACATGCATATCAGTGTATCTGTTATGATGTTTCTCCTTGCCATTCGCCCTTGTAGTTTTCTGGTTTCATAAAATACATCTATCAACTTATTACATGGGTACACACATTTAGTGAGATAGACATAGATAGAGAGAAAGAGAGAGAGAGAGAGAGAGAGAGAGAGAGAGAGAGAGAGAGAGAGAGCGAGAGCATAGCTTTGTAAAAGGCAACAGATAAAAAGACCATCCAGAGTGGAATCTCTAAAGTGGTTGGATTGACTAATCATCATCTAGTTTTTGTAACCAATCTTACATCAACCATCATATATAGTAAATACTATACACCTCGAATGGACAGTCAAAACTATTTGTATCTAATATGTTGGTAACTCCAGTGTTGTGATCCCTACATTTCTAATTATCATATCAGTCTGAAAGCTAGTTCTACTCACTGAATTTGTAGGTAGATAAATGGTTATTGCAATGAAGAATAATATTCTTTGAAAGAATCAGTAGAAAAAATTTATACACAGTAATAAAATAACAGTGATAAGTTTATAATGACAAACAAGCTATATATTTGTCTTACTAAGAGAATACATTACATTTGACACTTAGCAAATGGCTGAATTAGTTAATTTCAATGTTTCTTTATTTGCTACATTTTTTCCTGACTTCGTGGTAATTAAGAAAACAGCAACAAAGTATGCAAAAAAAAAAAAATTGTTGTATCATCACCTTAAAATGCCATCTCATCTATTAGTAGTTTATTCTAACAGTTGTCATGACCAGAGCACGCTGTATGTATAACAAATTAAAAAACAATAACAGCAATAAACCTATCGACAACAACAACAACAATAATAATATTGACATTGTCCCTTTTCTTGTTTTAATAAACCAAACAAGTATCTAAATTCAACTAATCTTGTCTATAGATATGTCCTGCAGATAAATCTTATGACAAATTTAGAGTGGATTTATTATGCCTCTGTAGATTAAGTAAATAAGGTATTATTGGCAATTATAAATAGATTCCACTGGAATACTGAGTGAACTGACTCTCAAAGTGTAGCTCTCTGAAAATAACTAGAGTACAATCATTTTTCAAGTATTTTGCATTGATAAAATTGAAAGAAGCGGATTAACAGAAAAACTGGATAATTAGTTAAAACATTCTTGGGCTAGTTGAATAACAGAATCTATTTAAGTGCAAATGAGCTACTCTATTACTTTTTGCCTAAGTTGTTGTCATACAGAAATACTGATGAGATTTAATCCCCTATGTAGAACAACAGATAATCTCTTAAATAATCTTCATCATGCTAAGTAGATTCACCTATACTGTAAAAATACCGATATAGGATTATCATAAAAAAATCAGTTATTAAAGATTTAATTGTGGAGCTTCTACAATATATGAGAAATAATCTAATATTAGTTCAATGACTAAATCTCTTTTTCATTACATGAATATAACATAACATCCAATACACGCATAAATTCTTCGATCTGTCTTTCTTTAATTAATTTCAATCATGCAAAAATAAATTGAGTGAAATACATATTTTTCCAAATAGTTGTCTAGTTTTCAGCAAAAGAGAAGAGAATGTATTTCAGTAAACTTATACTCAAAAGATCTATTTGAAAATATAACTAAAAAAAAAAAAAAGAACAGATTATAATATCATTTATAACAATTGGATTGCCTTCTCTTTTTCTTTTCTTTTTTTTTACTGATTTTTAATATAATCATTTGAATTTTGTGATGCTGAAAATTATGATTATCTTGAAAACATATTTCAGTTGAAAGATATTGAGGAAACTTAGGATATTAATAGATTAGTCTTTTCAAGGGTATTTTAACTGATTGTTTAGGCTGAAACAATGATCAGTACAGTTAAGGTAACATGAATAAAATCAAGAGAATCTGAAAGTAGAGCACTAAATACTCCTTGCAAAAGTCTGTAAAACAAATTCTAAGTTTGGATATTTAGAAATATAGCAATCATTTTGAATTATTAGTTCTAATTTGAACATCTAGATATTCTGGACAAGATCAGAGTGAACCTTGTAGTCATTAGAAGAATGAGTAGAGGGAAGTTGTTGAAAATGTTGTGGTTATGAGTTGATAAGATGGTGATAGTTAGAATTAAGATTATTTTCAAGCATAGATGAATATGAGTATTTATGCATAGAATTTTATAAGCAAACAGAGGCTGGCATGTAAAGAAACAGTAAAAAATTCTCACAAGACTACACCGAGAGTTGTGTTGCAGAATTAAACATTACACTGATATTGCTGAATATACAGCAATAGAGAAATTAAAGATATGATTGCTATGAGAATTGAGAAGAAAATTATGTAAGAAAATTCATATATGAACACTGACCTAAGAACATATTAATGTAAATTCATGAGAGAAGGAATCAGATGATATTAATTGGATTATCAAATATAGTTCCTTGAGGGACACACTAAGAAAGGTGAAAGTAAATATCTGATAAAATTAATAGCTTTTTAAAACTATGTCTGATATTTATTAAGATTGGTATTTGTCAAATTTGGATGATTGTGCCATTAGATGATCATGCTTAGAGAAATTCTAGACCAGCTTTAGAATACAGAGGAAATTGTCAATTTAAACTTCCTGTTTATCAACCTAACCAATCAGTTAGAATTAATAAAAATTGAATAAGTTTGTGTGCCATGAGAAGAGGTGAATTCTAATGTTTTGGAAATGTGTTGGATGGCTGTAAATAAAGTTGACGAGGTTTAGAAAAATGAGAGAGAGGAGTCAACCAGTAAGAACAGTAGGCCATAGGAGGTTAATAGCCAAAGCAATGATATGAGAAGTTGATCTCTAAGTGTATACGTATAGGCACTCACATATGCATGCAAACACAAGCGAGGGAAGAAGATGGAGTGTTAAAAGAAGAAACAAGATAATGACTATGCATTCAACACACAGACACAACATATAAGTGCTAACACAAACACATGTGTGCACGTACACACACACACACGTCTGCACCCACATCTCTTTAACTGTTAAGACTTAATATAAGTAAGCAATTCCTAACACTAGTAGACAAATGTGATAAAATTGAAAAAGCCCTGGCAAACTTATTTAAACATCACAGCAAATTTCTTCACAAGGTGCTCTCCTTTTGTAAGCTTTCACTTGCTCATAACCTAGTAAATACTCAATACTCTCCATACACACAAAGGGCTCCTACCTTCCTTACCATTTAACTGGTTGCTTCTAAATTTCTGTACTGATATTGATATTTATTCATATCTGTTATGCAAATTCTTATAAATTCAAAACAATGACACATTGCATTATTTAAATAAACCATCATAATTTTCATATATCAATCACATAGCACCAATACACACGCAATACCAATTGAGAAGAATAAGTATTATTATGGTATAGTAAATATATCTGCTGCTTTCACTAGTTGGTTTTGAAGACCAGATCCACTTTGAAATTACCTTGTCAAACAAAATTTTAATCAATCGATCTTATTGGTATTTGTTTGCTGTTTTTAAATCATAAAACATCCAAGAAGGAAATTTTGTCAACTGATTGCTTGACTATGTTACATGTGAAACCCTTCCATATCTGTATCTAGCATGTAGAGTGTTATGCTGAGTTATTTTTCCTCAAATCTACATTTAGTTTATTTAGTCTGATCTGGTGGCTGTTACATTGGAGTTTCCCAGTCATGTAGCAAGTTCTAATTAGAATAGATTGAAATATCTAGGCTACTCCTGTCTGAAGAACTGTACTTGTCAGGTAGGCCACTGGATCAACCAAAATAAACTATTTCTATCTTCTACAGTACTGATCACTAGTTCCATTCATTAAAACCAACACACACACACGTACATGTACATGCACACAAAACAAATACATATATAAGCTTAATCAATTAAGGTTTCTAATCTGGAGGGCACTGCTTCAAAATAAAACTGATATACTATTTGGGACAGTAGGGAAAATATTTTAGTATTTGGAAGGATAACAAGCAATAAAAACTGCATCCAACCCACATCAGTAAGGAAACAGGTGATGTTACTGCTGTTGCTAATCAAGATTTTGGAACCCAATGAGATTTCTACAATTACAAACTTATTAATATAAGTATACCAAACTGCTAGGGAAACCATTTATAAAATATTTAAAACACACACAACCCTGCAACGAAGAAACTTCAGGAACTACAAATGTATACATATAAACACAAAGAAATATTAATATAGTGTTTGAAACATACATTAAAACTATAATCTGATAATTGAAAAAAAAAAAAAAAAAATGTCAACATCTTAAAATTTCTTTTTATTTTGTAGGTCATATGCAAGTTCTATTTCCTCATAGTAGTTCATCTATTGTTCAGAATGAATTAATCAACAAACAGTTACTTCCAGCTGTTAATGAAATTAATTCTTATGAAATTATAAGTGAACAAATTTTCTGTTATTCTTTTGCTATTCATAATACATGAATGTATGTATATTGTAAATGTGTATCTATCTATTTGTTTGCGTGTGCATGCATGCATGCATGCATATGTGGTGTGTTTGTGTGTGTGTGTGTGTGAGGGATAGATAGATAGATAGATAGACAGAGAGAGAGAGTAGTTTGTAAATCTTGTAATAAATGTTGAAATCTCTCATATTTGTCAAGACAGGCGGCAACATTTTGAGTAAGTGGAAAACTTTTAACTAAATCATAACTGTGGCAATGTTTGCAACAAAGAAGGAATGTGAACAAAAATGCTAATGCTCCATTTTCTTTTTAAGGAAAAACACCACAAGGAATTTATTAAAGGAAACTGAAAAATTACAGAGTAAGGAAGAAATTAATAGAATATGAAAAAGACAGAAAATGTCTTTATCCTGTGTCTTTTAAGCAAGCTTCCTTTTGAGAAATAGTAACTTAGTTGAATTGTTGTTCATATGGCGCTACTTGGAGGTATGTGTATATACAAAGAACAATTTTAATCAATTCTAGAAAAATGAATTACTATGAAAAAACTGTTAAAAGCATTTTCAATTGTAAAAAAAAGAAGAAAAAATGATTTAAAAACTTAAAACATTATTCAAACTATGAATATCAATAAATTTTGCAATTGGTTTATGTTGTTTCTGTCATGTGTCTTTGCAGGAAATGAACATGCAGAGAGAATGGGATGTGAAGGAGATATGCTAAGAAAACTTAAAAACAAAAAGAGAAATTTCTTCCAGACAAGCTTTCAAAGGATTCATAAATTATATACTTTTACTACCTCCCAACATATTTTCACTTTTACAAATTGCTTAAATCATTAGCATTCAGCTTAGGATGAACATATTTCAAGGATTTGTGAATTATGGGACATTAGAAAATCAAAAGATATGAAATATCTTAAATGTTCTTTAAGCATTTCAGAGTAAGAAACATTACTATTTTACAACTATTGACATGAAATTATGTTCTTTTGATAAATTGGTAATGTTGTTAAATAACATTTTCCACATGATTCATCAAATAAAGTAGACAATGAATTTTGGTAGGTGGAAACTGTGCAGAAACATGTAATATGTGTGCATGCATGTGTGTGTGTGTGTGCATGCATGTACACGCACGTGTGTGTGTGTGTGCATGTGCCTATGTCTGAATTTCTATCAAAGTTGTTTTTGTGTTTTGTTCCTGTATATCCCGTAACTGAGCTGTTTCTCAAATTTAGTGATTGATAAAATAAGTACCAAACTGTGATATATACTGAGGTTAAGATGATTAACTAAAGCCTTGAAAGCAGTTCTTCAGGAAAACCCCAATGCAATGACTAGCATCAGTAAAAGAGCAAAAGAATTTGATTTAATAAATCAAAAGAAAAAAATATAACTTGTAGAAAAATTAAGCAAAAATGGAGTTTGAATTTCTTTGAATTACAGCAGTGAGATATTTGGTGAAGCGGATAAAAAAAAAAGACTATCAAGTGGATTGGATCATTTAAACTTGGAAATTTTAGTAATTAAACTTAGACTCAGTTTAAGTTTTCAATATAGTCCATGACGTAATATGCATGCTTTGTGAAAGCGCATTATCAAGACAAAGACTTAAAAAAAAGGTGAGATCAATTTGAATGATGTGAGTTCAAAAATGTTTTTTTCTAAATGTTCTTATTACTTCATAGGTCTAGAAACAATGAAATTCCAAATTTTACCTCTACTGTCAAGAAAACCTACATCAGTTTAAATTAGGAATGAAGAGAACTGGTCATACCAAAGCTAGAAGCAGTAATGCGATGATAGAGAATAAACAAATGATTGAAAAAATATTTTGGCAATGAGAAGAGTGGCAGGGAGAGGTTAAAACTCACAATGAAGACACATTTTTGCCTGCATCAGATATGTTCCAGAATTACTGTCATCTGGCTTTCATCAAGAGCAACAAGGCAATAAAGGGAAGCAGGGAAGAAGATTCCAGGGGATAGCATTCAAATTACATACTAAACTAACATCTTGGAAAAAAGAATAAATAATAAACACAAATGAAAAACTCCAAAACTATTTACAATATGCAGGAAAATAATAAGAGATCTCTTGCCATATATAAAATTAACAATAGCATTAATGCTAATAAAACACAAATATTTTATATGCCCAATGAATAATAGTTTCCATTGCAGTATCAGAATCTAAAATGTTGAATTGAAATATTTCTAAATTAACCTTTCAGTAATTTATATACCTCCTTAGATTAAATATATCTTTTCCAACTGTCTTACAAATATAATTTTAGATTGTACAGTATATATAAATGAATAATAAAGTATTAATAAATAAATGTACGTTTCAGAAAAAGAAAAGAAAAGCTAAAAGAAAAATACATGACTTGGCTGATCAATGTTATTCTATAATGACCAACACAAGAACAGAAAGAAAAAAAAAGCATATTATGTAGATTTGTAGATTTTAATATTACTGACTAGATTCATGGATATTATATAGGGACACTAGGCATTATTTATGGCACATACAAAATAAATAAATAAATAACCAACTTTCTCAATAATATAACATAATGTAAGTGATTTTAGCTAATAAGGTTTCATATATATCAATATCTATCTATCTATCTATCTATAAATATATATATATATAAATATATAGATGTATTACAGGCAAAAAATGTTAAAGTAGTTGCATGATATTAAGAACATGACAACCAATATAGTGTTAAAGTTTCAATAAAATGCACCCAGTACATGATGTCAAGTAGTTGGAATTAGGAAGGGCAGCTAATTATAGAAACAATGGTGAAATAAAATATATGAGCGATACAAGGTTCTCTGACATGTCTACACAGAGCAATAACTCTGAATATGAGCTGACTTGGATTGTGACGACCCATGTAACTTATGTATGGCAAGAAGATATAAAATGATGATGATGATCACACACACCCATACATATATCTTCATTTGCTTTTTACATCTGTTTTTCCATGCTAGCATGGGTTTGATGAATGTATTATTGAGGCAATGTTTTTGAGCCAAATGTCCGTATCACTCACCATTTTATTTGTTTTTCAAGAGAGGGACACACACACACACACATAAAACATGCAGAAGTGATAACAATTCTAGAAATTATTGCAATTTATCCTCTTAAGTTTGATAAACTAAGTATCTGTCATGTTCTAGGGTTGACTTAATCAATTATATTTGTTCATTTAGGAATTTGTTGTCCTGGGCCAATGTAAGAAAGAAATCATCAACAAGGCCAATATAATTATTATTTTAAATTCTTATTATCAGAAGGAAATCATATTTTAATCATAGACTATCTTTTTTCCAAATTAGTTTTCAATGTCTTGTTAAATCATTCAAAAGAATATAATAGCACATCTGATGCATATATGCTATATATACCCAAAAGGTAGAAAATAGCCAGAGATCTCACCTGATTTTGTACACTATATACACTTATAATGACAGTAAACTGAAATCTTGTGCAGTTCTTTCTCTATAGAAAAATTACTGAGTTTAGAACTCTGCTCTTAAGTATTTCTTTTATATAATCTACTAACACAACTCCTAAAGTGAAAAATTTGAGTATTTCAAAGAGACACATTTCTCTCGATATGTTCTGCTATGTTTGATAACTGTTGATTCTAAGTTTTATCATCTAGTTAATTTTTAAAAAAGAAGAGTAAATAGAAAATTAAGTCTGTTTCATTTATTCTTGATGTTTTCATCAAGTTAGTGTCACATAAAGTTATATTTATCAAACATTTGTAACGAGTTCTTTTTCTTTGCTAGTTGTTAATGCTTTTCATTGAAAAGTATCAAGTGATTATACTTGCAACCTCCAGGCAAACTCATGCAATGACATGTGTTTATAGCGTCTCACTAGTTACTGGTCTCTCTCGATCCTGACAAAGCTTCAGGGAGAAACCAAGATGGAGTTTATTTCTAATGCTTCCAGTATTAACTGTTCTTGATCTCCCTTTACAGATTAATTATAGACAGATTGTTTGAAGTCCATGTGATGTACATTTCCACACTGTTGGGAGCAACGTCTTTTTTTTAAAAAAAAAACTCCTCTCCCACGCACACCTTACTCTGTAATGTTAATCATGCCAACATGGTCACAGAACAACAAATACACACTCCAGGGCTTGAAAGAGTCATGCACACTGAAATTTTAATTAAATATCTTTGTTTAGGTTAAGTTTTCTATAATTTATTGCTTTATTGCACATTTCAATTTTCTTTTTAGTTCTTCAATTGCAATCAATAATTGACAAGATGAAACTCTCAAAGCTAATACAATGAATAAGAATGATTAAACTTTACAAACTTCATATCAATCTTGACTTAAATTCTGACAAAATAATCAAATCAGTGGAATATAGTATTTTTATTAACCTTCCTGCTGTAAAGATATTTATCTGAGAATAAGTTGCAAGACTAAGAAATCTAAGCAAATAAGATATTTATTATTTTCAATTCTTATTCTAGTTCAACAACTCTGAAGAAGTTCAGGTCAGATAAGTGTAAATAAAAATAACAGCAATAGCAATGATGCATATTATTTAAGACTGCAATGCTTGAGTGGTCATTGATTTTGTCAGATGTTATACTCACATGACAATTGATATGGAAAAGAGAAAATCAGAATTAATGCATTTCATTTGGTATATAATTTCTGTTTTTTGTAATTGAATTGACAGCAGTATATAACTGGTATAATTTTATCAGACACCCTTGCCAGACAATCCTGCTCATGAATATAAAATACAGTTAAGTTTAATTGTTATATTTTGATATCATTTAACTTGATTCATACTAATAGTACTCATTATTCATTTAGATTATATTATACGTGGTCTGCTTTATTATTTTGTAAAATACTTTGGAATTTCCTTTAAAGAGTAGGAAGGGGAAAGGGTATGAGTAAGATAGATTTCTTGATTTTGAATGATGTTAAATAAAACAAGGTAAACACTTGTTAGGAATCTGTTTAAAGTAATAAGTTATGACACTTTAAATGTGTTTTCAACTAGTTTTTTTTTTTTTAAATATTTTTAAGCATTTTTCAAAACTGAGAATTTATTAATTTATAACAAGAAAGAAAAATAAATATTTAAACTTTAAAACAATTATAATTAAAATAAACAACAGAAAATAAATATTTTAAAAATTATTCTAATACTAAATCTGGTATGCATTTAGCAATTTGTCCCAAGGAAACTAAATACAATGTTGAAATGTAAAAGTAGTTGTAGCAGTAGAAGAGCTAGTGGTAGAGTAGGGTGGTGGTGGTGGTAGTGGTGATAGCAGTGTCACATAAATCAATTTGATGAGGACAACGGTTGCTTTAAATTATGAGGACACCTATGAATTAATATACATAATTCTTTTATTATCAGTATAAGGATGGAATTTCTTTAGTAATCTAAATAAATATAAACAAAATGATATTAAATATTAATGAAAGCTAATAACAACATTGAAATGAATCAGACAGACAATCAGACTAACATGAAAGAAAAACTTCAGTTGTTAAACATGGGAGATGATATAGTATTTGTGTTGGTTTTTCTAGTAAAAAAAAAACTATATAAATAAATTAAATAAATAAAAATGAAGTGAAAAGCAACAACATTCTAATGATGTTCTTGTCATGACTAGCAAAATTCACAGAACAATAACTTTCATAATTTTTCAATCTTTCTAGATTACAAGATCAAATAGAAAAATCAATAATATTATAGAATATTTTTAGATGATTTTATCAACTGAAATCAGCTGAAATACTATTTTAATTCAAGACAGCTCAATACAGTCTCGGAATTTGGGCAGCAGCAGCAGCAGCAGATATTGGCCTTCATTATATATGAACAGAAGGAAAACTGCAAGTGAAGAATAAAGGCAATGAGGAAAGTAAGAAGAATAGAAAGATTGAAATGGTAAATATAGAAAGGAAGGAAGAAAAGCCAACAGAAAGGTAATGGGGGAAAGGAGAGAAAGAAAGGCGGGAGAGGAGTGGGAGAGGGAAAGAGAAACAGTAAAAGAGAGTTTTTAATAATTTATATAGCAGCCATTAACTGTAATGTGCAATGGTTGAAAAAGAATTTGAAATCCATAATCCTCTTATATCTCATGCATATGGTTTGGATATTTATCCGGCTGAATGAAAACATGAAATATATCCAGTGGAAAAGATGATGACCTCTCAATCATAAGAGAAAGAGAGAGAGATACAGACAACCATGTGATGTGCAAGGAAGTGAGCATAACAAAGTAATAAGAATGAAAGTTGCCACAAGAGTGGCTTATGCCAGAAAACATCTCACAGAGAATTAAAAAGTGAAAATTCAAAAGAAGACAAGCCAGTTATTGCTAGCAGAGATAAATCTACAGTGGCTAACTACAAAAGTTACCATGTTGAACATACTAATCTAAAATATATAGGCTGTATAAGAGACCACCAAGAAAGTTTGTCTAAATTACTTCACCTGGATGTTACAATGAAATTTTATGAGGGAGCTTAAAATAATAATCATAAATGTGCTTCAAACCAGGGAAAAGAAAACAGAAGCTATTTTTCTATAGCTAAAGTATATTAAATTTTATGTAGCTGCTAACAGGCATAGGGACTTTCTGAAAAAAACAAAACGTAAAAGGCAGAAAATATCTTATGAAAACTGTCAAAAGTAAATTTTAAAATATATCAACCATATTTTATCTTTTTCATCAAATGTAAATAAAACCCAGATGACTGTAATTTTGTCAGATTTTACAACACAATTGTATAAAATAATGCATTAAAATCTTTTAGTGATGATGAAAGCAAGACCTAAAAAACATTATATTTTACTAGAGAAGCTAAATGAATAATAGAATCAACACACCAAAATGAAAAGAGATTAAGATAACGTTTGAGCATATGCAAAACTAGTTCCATGACCAAACATCTCTACTATAGGATTTTGCAAGGATATACACTCAACTGATTAACAAAACTACAAACAATAGTTGGTTCTTCAACATCAGTAACACCTTCCTTATCAGCATGCCTTACAGAATGACAAAACATCAGATACAGAAAAGGGTGTATGAAAGTATAATAATACACTGGAGATCAAAACTATTTTTCTTCCTTTGATGATATTAAATTAATTTCTTTTCTTTTTTTACTTTTTAAATATAATAGCATGAGCTGAAATCCCACAGGGATTTATAAAATGTATTATATCACTTTCACATGTCGTCCATTATAAATAGTTATTATTTATAGAAGAGAAAATAGAATTAGAGCTAAGGTCTTGATTATTGAATTGTCATGGTTAATTTATTACAATAGGGAAGTTTTGTAACAGATAAACAGCAGAAAAACTAATTTCATTTATGACTAGCAACAGACGGTTTAACATTACTAGTTAGTATGGAACTAGTAAGTAAATGAAAGCAGAAATGTACCATAACTAGTCACAGTATTAAATCACAAACTAAAGATGGTGGATTGCTAGAATCAGTGGAGGGTTAAAAAAAAAAATTCCTTGTAGCATTTGTTCCAGCTCTTAACATTTTGCTGAGATAAAATTTGATTTTTATTTCCTTGAGGATCAATAAAATACCAGTGAAGTACAGAAGATGATTTATTCAACTAACACCCACCATTACCAATTTTTGACTTTGTGCCTATGTTATAAAATTAAAGAAAAAAAAAAGCAGTGAATTGACTGAATCATTAGAGTTTTTACAAAATATCTTGCAGTATTTCTAGCCCTTTACATTTCAGGTTCAAATCCTGCAGAGATCAACCTTGTATCTCTTTTCTTCAGGGTCAATAAAATAAAGCACTGGCCAAGTATTAGGGCCGATTTAAATGGCTAACCCTATCCACTAAATTCAAGACCTTGTGGCTTTGTTAGAAACAGTTGAGGGCATCTGTGAGCAGTACTTGACATACTGAGTGTAGATACTCAACTGCTTCCAATAAATTTTTTACTATTGTCAAAATAGTGGGTACAAGCTTTGAGTCCTTCTCTTAGGACAACATGGACTGATTATGACTAGAAATACAAAATGAATCAAACTAAGTATTTCAACTGATCAACTATCTCCATGTCCTGGTTGTGCTGAAGCAGAAGTGAATAAGGTTACTCAACAAGTTTCACACAACCTAAAACTATAACAAATATTTCAAACAGACATAAGTTTGTTAAGAGGATTAAATAATAATAGGAAAATAATTTTAAACAATTTATATCACTATCCATAATTTTTATTTATGTTCTCAGTAATCTGTAGTCTATATAAACATGTCAGTTTGTGATGACTCTAGCAATGAAATAGTAAACTTCAGAAGGAGTTCTTAACTTTCATATTTCAATAAATAAAACAAAGAATAATTTAAGTGATAGGGGGGGAATAATGACTAGGGATATGTCTCATAGCTACAATATGACAGACTTTTCAGTAACTGCTAATGGAAAGATCTATTATAAATAGTAATTATAAAGGAGTAAATTGGCTCTTCTGCCTTTATGTTCTGAGTTCAAATTCTGCTGAGATTGAATTTGTCTTTCATTCTTTCAGGGTCGATGAAATAAGAACCAGTTGAGCACTGGGGTTGATGTAATCAACTCATTGCTTCCCCCAAAATTTCAGGCCTATTACCTATTTTAGAAAGTATTATTAATAATAATTATTAAAACCTTATATATTATAAGAAGAAACAAGTGCAAAGTTGACAGAAAGTAAGGCATATGCGAAAGAGAAAGGGAAAGAAGGGTTTTAAGGGAAAAATAAAGAAAAAGAGAGTGAGAGAGAATGAACTATTAAACTTATTACTAGTCTTATATTAGATGAACATACTTTTTGTTTTATTGTATAAACAATACAATTTTACATTAAATTATCTATTTGACTTGTCTGACTTCATGCCTGATAAACTAGTTAGAAATTATCCATTCAGAAAAATGCCTAAATAGTTGTTCTTATTTTAGAAATGATATATTTATAGTTAAAACACATCACTTCATAGCAATATGAATGTTAACATGCAAATATTTTTATAAAATAAATAACAAAAGTCAATAAAAGTAAATTAATCTCCATAGCTGAACATTAAATATAATCAGCCTAGTAAGCTGTCAATCTCAAAATGACAATACATAAATTGCTCTTGTCACCACAATAGATTATAGTGGCATTTTGATAAGAAGATAAACTAAGCATGGTCACTAATTACACAAAGCTTCATAGTTTAGAAAATATGGCAATGTTTGAAGCTAGTTTACAATGTTAAAAGAGTTTTAACTGATTTCCCTGGCAGGCATCAATTGTAATTCTTTCTATTGACCAAATTACAGCTATTCCCATTTCAACATGTAAATAATAAAAACTAGAAGATACAGATGGCAAACATCCCTTTAATAATAATTTATAATTAAAGTAAAATAAAAGGGAAATAATTAGAACAGTGTTGAAAGATAATTAAACAGAAACAAATAATAATTTGTGTACTCAAGATACTGGTTAGACACTTTTCCTAAAAATACACCTCACACTGCTAATAAAACAGTTTAAAGCAATAGAACATCGATTTGGAAACTACGACAGCTTCAGGAATGGAGGAGAAAAGAAAGAAGAAAAGAATGGTAACAGACAGTGATATTATGTGAGTGACAATTTAGGCCAAATAAGTCAACAATATTGTCATTGATTCATCTGAATATTTTTATTGACACAATAAATTAGGGTTAACAGGTCATAAAACCTATACAATAGTGAAACAAAATAGAATTAGAAATCACAGTCACAATCAGCGGACATGGCTTACACAGAGAATAATGCAAATAATCCTTGAACAACAAAATTTTGTTTGATTTTTAACAAATTTTTTTTTATATGACAGACCAATATATATATTTGTCTTTTACTTTATTCAATAAACTTGAATATCATATTTTAGTTTTTTCTTTAAAATATTTAATAAATAACAAACTATTTCTGTAAAAAAAAAAAAAAAGCCAAAAAAGGTTTGAAATTTTTTTTTATCTAAAAGTTCGTAAAGACCAAGGGATGGTGTAGATGATATAAGGTTGAAAAAATGACACAAAGGGCCCTTTATGGCAAATGAAAGGTATGTCTTTTATATGCAGAAAGTGACCTGTTTTCATGATTCATTGAATGAGCAGCCATGAGAGACTGCTTAACAATAGTCACTGTTTTATTACGGATACAAGCACTGGATATCAATTGAAACATAAAAAAAGGACAACATTTTTTAATAATAATGATCAAAGCAGCAACTAACAATAGTGTGATAGTAAAAATATGTTATCAGATTTTTTTTTGTTGTATTTAGGAACCCAATGTAATGACTTTCTTGCAGCAGATTATGTATCAGCCCCCCCCCCCCCCCCCACCATACCGCACTTCACTGCTGCTGCCACTGCCACCGCCACCACTGCCATCAGCCCCACCGCCATCATTAGTTTAATGTCCATTTTCTCCATGCTGGCATGGAACACTATTAATATGGAAGCTATTGAAGTTCCTACAACCATAAAGAACTAGATATGTTTAACAAGATATTGTTTTCACACAATTATGAATACCTAATTTATTAGGAAATATTTTAGTTACTCTCATGGCAGTCTTATTATAGTAACACAACGCTAAAAGATTAGAGCATTCATTATGCTTATTCATACATATTCAAACGCAGTGAATGTGGCTCTGTTAACAAATTTTCAATAGAAGAGTAAAGTGTTTTATTTGGAAATTCTTATTTCATTCTGAATTTTAACTTTAATAGAAATACTGATTTGTTGTTGGCTTCAATAAATCTTCTAGGTTATCTTTTTCTTTTTTTTTTTTTAGTTTTGATTTTCAAAGTTTGTCAACATTTACACTTGAAAACAAATATGTTTCCTTTGTCCTAAAAATGTGTAACTGAAAAACCTGACAGCAGTCTATAGGCTGATATCAATAAAGAATAGTGATTCTGACTGAAATGTTTGAGGTGAACTAAATGGTACGAGAAATGCAGTTGATTATTCAAAAATGACAATGGCGATGGGACAGTAAGTCTGAGGTGGAGAACATTTTTAGTAATGGAGACAAATTGTTAGTACATGTGAACCTGTAGGCAAATTTTAAAAATCTATAGGTATTCAATTATTTTAAAATACCATTTTGTCTTGCAAGCTTAAACCAATTATTCTTTTCAAATTTTTAGGGACATCACCAGTGGATACTTTCAAATATATATATATATATATATATATATATAATTGCAGTGTAGAAGCATCAATTTTTGTCAGTGAACAGGTCGCAGTTTTAAAGCGACAAAAATATTTTGGCGCAAATCAAATTTAAATGTTGAAGTGAATCTAACGGTTTTTCTGTGTTCTTAAATAGCTTATAAACACCTCCCACACTGCAATTGTTTTTGTTTCAGTATACGATCTCAGATCAAGTAATATATATATATATATATATTACAGAGATGTACTTGCATAGAAAGTGACTTGATCTGAGATCATATACTGAAACAAAAACATACATATACTGTGTATAACTCCAATGTTTTAGAGTGTGCTTTTTTTTCTCAGATATATGAACTACTGACCGATATATATGTGTGTGTGTGTGTGTGTGTATGCCAACAAGCTAATACTTTTTTCCTCTTTTTCTTTTAATGTTATACCTCCTTATTTCATCTTTGGTACAGTCCCTGCTTTTTGTTTTTGCATTCTAAAATTAGTTGGCAATCATAATATAATGAAAATTAAAAAGAGTATGAAGATGATAGGTAACAGAAATACTTGTTAATAATCAGTTAAAAAGTGCATAATATTGATATATATTATATAGATTGATGCATAATATTAATGTTATATAATATTAAACAACATATGTTTTAATGAAATATCATGCATAACATTATTGCATGTAATTAGAGAAAATCTTAAAGATAAACATGCTGAATGAATCTGGTTCTCAAATATGTGTATATGAAAGTGTGCATGTTGGCAAAAAGATTGCTAGTAAATATCTACATTAAACAAAAATAGTTTGCGGTATTTGCTTCTATGTAAGTTACACCTCATTACACTCAGACTGATATGCCTTTCCTTATGGCCCCTATCTCATCACTGAGACCAAAAAGAGGAAAACATAGTGAAGGAAAGAAGAAGAAAAAATAAAAACAAACGTTTTATATTTAACTTCAACCCTTTTGATACCAACCTGACTGAAACCACTTCTGGCTCTATAGTACAAATGTCTTGCTTTCAAAAGTTCTGAATTAAAATCTTCCATCAAACCTTAGTCACAATTTATGTTCCTAACACTAGCTTAATGATAACTAAGTTATTTTACTAAATTCTTTGTTATATTTAAAATTAATTGAAAGAAACACAGAACATCTCAACATAAATATGGTAACCAAAGGGTTAAAACAGGATTTAAATTTGATAAAAATATGAAATATAGTTAAGAAAATACCACAGAAGTTATACTAAATGAGGTAAAATACTTTTTCACTATATAGGAATGTAAGTGAAATCTTGTGTCTAAATTTTTGCTATATTTGTCACAAGTATAATACAGCCTTCCATTCTCCTTTCACAACTAAGTTTGCTTTTCCATTAGTTAAGAAATGGTCATTATGTATTTATTTATTATCATCATCAGTTATCTTATATAGGAAACATGGAGAAATATTTCTTTTAGAATGGATTAATTCCCAGAAAAGAAAATAATCAAGTGAAGAGTGGAGGTCGAAACAATTCCATCCTGTCTTGAAACAATATCTTCTAAATACCAGCATATCAAAGACCTAAGATTTCAACAAATATGAATTTGATTTCAAATAACAGTTGTTTTAAATAGATTGAACTTTAATCTTCAATTTCTGATTCATTCAGTTTAGATATAATTCCTCAACTGCAGCTGCTTCTCTTTTCAGGTTTTTCATTTCTTTCTTTCTCTCTTTTTTCTTTCTTTCTTTATTTATAGAATAACATCTAATTGAATATCACAACTGGATTCAGTCAATGACAGAACACATAGGGTTAATCACATCACTAAGGAAGCATTCGCTTCATTGGGAAGTGAAGCAAGAACAGCAAGCGTCTTGAATCAATCTAGCTAATACCAACCAGTTAAGACGCAAGTTGAGCATGACCGTACTTTCTGGTTGATACTAACAATATAGAATTAGTGTGTTCTTGAAACGACATCGAAGGTAAGCTACTAATATCAAAATGGCAAGATAGTAAATATAATCCTGCCATTGATAAACATTGATTGTGACTGCAGAGAAATCATATTAAGCTGATACCCTGAGCATTCAGAAATTGATTGCGTTCAAGCAACTGCTGGAATCACAATGACAGCATAGTCGGCCATAGTCTTCATGTGGCAAGGGACGAATGAAAAGAGAATGTCTTGTATCTTAAATAGAATAGAGCCGGATACTGATAATACTGTCACGTTACCATTAGGAATTCTTGTCTGTTCTTTCACTAGCTGCTTCTCACACTCACTGATCTCTTAAGCAGTAAGTCCAATCAAGCTATGAACTCATAGGAGCAAACTTAGCTCTCAAATTAGAGGGATTTGAAATGAGAATACTGTAACAGTTTAGAAGTATTTATATAATTTCTTCACTAAATGACCGAGAAATAAAAGAATGCATTCTATAGAGAAATTTATAGCAACAGCTATCATAATCTCTAATCTTATGAAAAAGTCAGTTATAATGTTTACCTACAAAAAGAAGTTAAATAATAATTTAATAAAAATCTAAAATAATAATATAATAAAAAGTTAAAATAATGATATTATAATTTCATGAAAGGACTGAAGCCACTATTAATTAGTATTAATGTACACAAGAAGAATATGCATACATAAATATGTGTGAACATGTGTGTGTGTGTGAATGTGTGTATGTATGTGTGTGAGTATATATGCATATATATGTGTATGAAATAAACAACAGCAAAATGAGCATTGCAATGGTATAGCAAGAGAACGAATAATTAAATATCCAAAAGAATGGAGAATGAAATATTAAATGAATTATGATGCATAAGAACTAAAACTAGTAGTATCAAAACTTGAGATAAAATAATGAGATTAAGCTGAAATTCTGAGATCTTGAGTAAATGTTACATATATATATATATATGGATATATATGGATTAGTTACAGGATTCATTAGAATGTAGGCATATCAATAAGTAGGACGCCAGGAATGGCTGGGTTTTTAGTACTGAGTTTACAGTAAGGTAAACAACCTTAGTTGTCATTTGTTGGTAGTATACTGTATGTATATATACACACACATACATATATTTATACATATATATATATATATATATATATATATATATATATATATATACATATATGTAATATATATGCATACATATATATGTAATATATATACATACATATATATATTTAGATAAAGACAGTTATAGCCATAACTATCTTTATCTAAATAGTGCTCTATAACTTAGAGTGTGCTTCTTATTCAGATTTATGATCTAGTAACAGTATAATATGCATAAACATACACATATACTCATAGGTACCAAATCCAATATAAACTGTAGAGTTGACTCAGGGTTGGTTCCAGGTGTGGCATATGTATAAAACAACAAAAGTGAGGGTCAAAATTCACAACTGTTTCAGCAGCATTTTATTGAAGCATTCTTAGATTACATCATCGCAAAAACCTGTCATCATCAGGTAAATTTAAAGCATATATATAGGTACGGCAAAACCAGGGGAGGACCTGCTTGCAAACAACTATGATGAACAAGTCTTGTTCTTGTTTTTGTTCTTCCTCTACATATATATATATATATATATATATATATATATATATATATATATATATATATATATATATATTCTTCTCTACTCTAGGCACAAGGCCTGAAATTTTTGGGGAGGGAGCCAGTCGATTAGATCGACTCCAGTACGCAACTGGTACTTAATTTATCAACCCTGAAAGGATGAAAGGTAAATTCGACCTTGGTGGAATTTGAACTCAGAAAGTAAAGACAGACGAAATATCGTCAAGCATTTTGCCTGCCATGCTAATGTTTCTGCTAGCTTGCCGCCTTCTATATCTATATATATATATATATATATATATATATATATATATACATATTAACATAGAAAATGTGACAGTATGGTATGCTAATCACTTTCAGAACAATTTAAATACACTAATATGATAGACTTTTGAAATAAAATATTTACATGTTTTATGAATAAAAGTTCTTCATTCAATGGTATGTAAGTTGTACAATGTATGTTACCTAAAAACATAACACTAGCAGTGGGATTTGAAATAATGATTGACATTTTTACATTTTAAAATGTACTAAAGTTTCAAGTGTGTGATTATTACCCTGCATAGAAGAGTATTTCAAGTAATGATACAACCAGAAGAAATTTGACTTGGGAGTTTATTCTATTCTAAGTAATAAACTAAGTAAATATTAAGTTACCCATATTGTTCTCTACAGCATCAGAAATCTGCTGCAATGAACTGAACTAGTTGAAAACATTGACTTTTAGAAATAACTTTGCAAATACACATAAACTGTCTCCAATATAACAAGATGTGGCAGACAAGCCAAGTATTATGAAATTAATTCCTTCAGTAATGTGCAAGCAAGGCTTCAGATACTTGTGTTTAGCTAGCTGAGTTGTGAATAAAGACAACAGCTTAAAACTGGACAAAGAGTGCAACAAAGCACAGAAACTTAATAGTAAAAGATCAATTGATTGATTAAATGTAATGACACTTCAACTTAACATGTGGTCTGTCTTTTCACTTAATTTCTTAAGCATGAACATTGCAAGACAATGTAAAAGTAGTAATAAAAAATTTAAAAAGTATTCAACTGAAAACAAGGAGGATGAAACTAACAATGTTTAAGTTGCTGCTTGCAAAAGTAAATTTTTTTAATGTTTTACAAATGATATTCATGCATTTATTTGAAATTATTAAGACTTAAGCAATGAATCAATACAGTAAGTGATCAATTAATTTGATATGTTATAAATTATATTCTTCATGATAAACCTCCTTAGATAATCAAATTATCTTTTATTTGGTATGCTGAATGACAATCTTTTATAAACTAAAAAAGAAGAATGTGTACTGGAGGTACTAAATAATGTTGTACTTATCTCTATTTAGTTTTAAGAAAAACTTCTATCTAGTCACATTTGATTAACAAAACATAACAAATTAGAATTTAATTTCTTTTGATTTATATTAAAAATGAGTTTAACAATTCATTTCCCCAACTTTTATTACACTTTAGAGTTAATGGCTGGTACATCATCACTATAAGATATGCGTCAGCTTTTGTTAAGTATTATGTAAGGACTAAAGACATCTTCAGGATTCAGTACTAATCAAAACACACTATAATGAGCTCCCTATAGCTGATATCTCTTAAATTATTTAGATAGAGCTTAGAGCAACAAACTTTACTGAACACTTCCTCTAGCAGCCTAATATAATAAGTAAAAGCTGCTTCTAACTATTAAATCATAGGGATTCTTCATAGCTAAACAATTCTTTTCACTATAATAGAATTACTGTGCTAATGAGGTTTCTCTCTGCTGAATGAGATAATCACAAAGCAGTCTTATAAGTTTGCAGTTAAAAATGGAATGAAATAAATGACCATGGGTAAATAGACAATAAATACCAGTTAAATGTAATCAAGGCAATAAATAAATTGAGAAACAGTTAACTCTTAGGTTTATATAGTGATTGATTTATTTGTTCATTTATTTACTTTCACAACTAACCAACATACAAATGAGGTGGTTATCTGATTAATACCAACCTTAACCACACCATCATCATCATCATCATCATCATCATCATCAACAACAATATCTTAATGTACTATTTTTCTATGAAGGTATGTTGGGTAGGTCTACCTCTCATCTAAATTATTTCTCATCTCACCTAAGAGGACAAGTTATATTAACACTGTCCTTTTATCAGTTGTTAGGTGAAAACCAAATTAAAACTTTAATACAGTATCACATGATAAGTAAAGTGTTATAGCCTAGAAGTGGCTGAAAACTTCAGTTTCTTCATTTCAAATTCTTGTAGATTGTACACTCAATGCAACGGGTGTTGTGACTAGTGTGTTTCCAGTAGTAACTGCATGATAAAACATTAATTTAGCGATGCTTGACAAATAATACTGCTTCTAAACATAAATAAACAATGTGATTATTAGAGTGAGGACAGTATAAACATGTAACTAGTTTCTTAAGTATAATAATAAACTCCCTAATTGCAATATCTGTGCAAGAGAAAATTAGAGATAGTTCACAGAGAAAAAAATGATGGATTTTGGTAATGGATGATCCTGTTTAAGAAAAAAACAGTATCTTCTTGATACATGACCTTCTAGAGTTAGATGTAATTCCAGTTGTGGTTGTGATGGTTCATTAATGATAAGATTAAGAATATTCTTGAACTACTTTATCATAAAATCTTAAAATCTTCAAGGGTGATTTTAGCAATAAAGATAGCATATTCTTGAATAATGCGTTGGACAGAAATAGTTGTGTATGGTCGAAGTAATAATACACTAGGCAGTATACCCATCATCAACTAAAAATTTACCCAACATGAGAGAAAATGAAAAGCATGTTTTAATAAAAGAGATGTGATGTTCAAATCAAAAATAGAATTAAAAGTACTAGTTTTTAGTGAGTTTTTATGACAGTGCTGTATTTTTCTCTTTTTTAATCATCAGTTTTGAAAAGAACACACACACACACACATTCATGCTGCCTAGGTGTAATGGTTAGTTCAACTCTATGCTTTACAGCAGACACGAAGTTCGATACCCGTAGATTACACTACAACTTTTTCCATCTCCTATATTTATACCTGTATATATATTTGCATAAACTTATAAGATGCAATAAAAACGTATTAGGGTTTATTTCAAACATTTAATTTGTTAACTATAGGAAATTAAAGTATCTGCAATATTTATAATTGATATAAACTGAAGAGTAAATTTAGAATTTATATATAAAATTTCACTGCTGCTTTCAAAGCTGAATATTAGAAATAAAAGTATATATATGTACCAGTCCTGTTACATAAGATTAAATTCCTACAATAAATTTAGCTCCAGCTTTAACACCACCTCTCATTTCATACCAAACAACTTACAGTAATAATTATATCTGTTGCAAGGCATTATCAATGAAATTATTAAAGAAATACTTTAAGAGTCCCTTAAAAAATTTACATAAAACAAGATGTATGAGCTGATCACTGTATTTTTTTTTTTTATGTGCTGTTTTTAGACTGAATCATTCATTAACCAATTATCTTGTCAAGACTATTCTAAAATGTTAACTGTAACAATCAATAAAAATAGTGGAAAGTAGTGAAAAGCTAAGTCAATTTCTAGAAGTTTTATTTAATTAGAAGCCGTGAAATAAGAGGATAAATCATGTATCATTTTTCTCAATGAAAATGCACTAGCACTGTATACGAAGTAGTCATTGATTAGTGGTACTGACTGACCAGGCAGGTTCAGTGTATAAAGTTTCAGCTGATCTACTTGAGTTGGTACTCAAACATAAACGCATGCTACCTGTTGTTATAACAAGTAACAGGACAGTCGTAAATGGAAATCACTCACTCATAAATTATTCACAGTGATTCGATTGAATTTATTAGAAAATTCCACAATAACCTACTATAAATAAATGCTGATAATGCTTGTAACATAACAAATTATTTTTTCTTTGCAAACTTAGAATTGTTTTGGCCAATTACTGATTGTTTCATAGCAATATTGCATGTATTTAATTACCTGTGTATGAAATATTGTTCACGTTCTTCAGCAGCAGTAAAAAGTAACTGAAGATTTAGTTTTTCATGTGCTTTGCACTATAGAAAATATAAATACACTGCAGCTCATTGGAGGTGAAAGTCTACTACCTTTGGCCTACTTATATGTTGGCAACCAATTACTATGTATGTGTGTGTGTGTGTACAGGTATGTAATGTACATACACTCATACACACAACACACAGACATTAACCAAGTAATCAGGGCCAAACTGAGCTTAAAGACGTAAAGCCTAACATTTTTAGTGGAGAAAAAATAAGTATTTGCTAGTGATGAGAATAAAGTAGAATGACTAGAATTTGTTGTTCACCAGTAATTCTGACTGAATAAGAGAACAACATTCCTTATGTTATATATGGATAAATAGTTGATTTGCAAATATAACATCCAAGACAATAAAAAAGCTCATTTGTTAAAGGAAAAAAGGAAAGGGTTAAATATGTAAACTTAAATAAGTTCAAATAAGTTCAAATAAGTTCAAACAAAGATTAGTGGATATCAGATTGTTTTTAAAGTTGTATCTGTCACAAACAAAAGATATATCCAATGTTTAAACTAAAAGCCAATAACATCTTGGAAAATATCAGCCTATGGTGGCTGTGAAATACTTTATAGTGTAGCTTGTTGATGTAGTAGAAACAGAGAAACTACCAGAGGCATTCAGTAATCAATTCATAGTTTGTTGTTTAGAGAGAAAGAGAAAAGAGGGATGAGACAGCTGCAAATGAAAGGAAATTTATTGATCAATGTCACTGTCCAGCAACTCAACATCTGATAAGGTCCTAGTTATTGGACATCTAATATTTTTCTACATTTTGCATAGTACTGCACCAAAGTAGTTGGCATTATCACCGACCATCTTCTAGTAAATGACTTGTGGTGGGATTTGTTGGCAGTTAAAAGCAAAAGACCTTTGACAACAGATCCATTCATATTTGATCACATAGGCAAGTTTGATAATCTCAAAGCAGCCAATGAGAATCATTTGCGAACAGGTGGCTTTTGTTTAATTGAAATTTTAAAATCAATAAACATGCTTTGAACGAACCATGTCTGCAAATCATATCTACTTTGACTTGGACTACTTTCTTTCTATATTCTACAACTTCATTAAAATAATTCTATTAAACTAAAGAACATTCAAAACATTTAACTTAAAAAGTAGCAGATAAAAAAAACAAAACAAAAAAGAAAGTTTATGCTCAAGAGTAATTAGGAGGAGTAAGAAAAGATATTAATTTTTACATCTCAATGTATAAATTTTCATTTAAAAATATTAAATTTTTCTTACCATGAGCGACCCATCCATGCTTACATGTGTCACATGATCTAAGGTGCAACTTTCCAGGGGCAAAACATTCACACATACAATTTGGCAGTGTGCAACGTATAGCCTGCAATAGATAAAAATAAAATTTGGTATAGTAGTAAATATATTCGATAAGTTGTAATGATAAAAAACACTATTGTATTTGATTTTTGTTTGAGATCATCACACACATATATAGACACACTCTTTCTCACACACGATTTTCTTTTAAATCAACAAAACACCACTTACACACCTGATGTCACAGAGAAGGTACAAGAAATAAATTTTGAATGATACATAAAAAAAAAAAAAAGAACCAACTGGAAGATATGACTTTTGAATATGCTACCATAGTAATGGTTACATACATTATATATGAAGAGTTACTTATTGGTGAAAATAGATAGAAGTGTCTATGAAATTTGAGCTGTGATAAAACCTGGCAAAATAAGCTACTTTGCTGGCACATAAACTGCCATCTATATAGAGTTGACATAATCAGATATCTAGTCTCCATTAGCTATTTTTTAGTGTCTGCTTTTATAGCTCTGGTTTATGTTGAAGCTCTATTGTTTTAAGGTTAATTGTGGCTGTTTCAGTAAAGGAATATATGAAAGCATCATTAACATACTTTCTACACAGAAAGCTATCTCCTGGTAAATAAAAGTTAGGATGGGAAAGAAGATATTTAACAAATAATATTTGGTCAAAACTCTGTTATATCTTATATCAAAATAGAGCAATCAAATTAAAAAACAATCAGTTAGACGTTTGAAGATACTTTGGCAAGGAAGCGAAATCTTGCAAGAGATCCAAATACCATATTTTCTGAATGTTATAGTTGTCATAAGATAATAAGCAACTGCAACTACTCTCTACTCATCTCAAAGGTATATTATACAAATATATAAATATATTTATTCATGAAATAAACTAAGCAAAATTTCCTTTGATTTTTGTTAACTGATACTGTACATATCAGAACAGTATGTTGATATCTAAATATTTCTCAGTTTAGAGGAATATGGTCTGTATTTGAAGAAAGTTACTGATTTGAATTCTATTTTTTATTATATCTAATTCAACTTTTACAAGAGGTGAGCCACAAAATCTATTCTAAAATGCTACATAGTTTATGCAGTTTCAAGGGCAAAGATATCTGTTAGGAACATATTTTAGAGCAATAACAATTATTTTCTCGAATAATTCTGTTCCCCTCCTCTCTCTCTCTCTCTCTCTCTCTCTCTCTCTCTACACACACACACTGGTGGTAGGGTTCAAGATAAAGATTAAAGTAAATCAGACAAAAAGAAAATGTTTATTTTAGCACATCTGTTCTATTTTGATAACAGTTATGAGAAAAAGTTTTATTTCCTCAGCATTGATTTGATTGTCTTCTAACATTGACATTGTAATAACAGAAAATTTAAGGAGAATATAAATGATCAGGTTAGCACCTAGAAGAGATTATTACAAACTGAAAGTAATGATCACAAACCAGCCATTATTGTTATAATTAAAGAAAACAAACAGGAATGTAAATATTAGAGGTAAAGGACCATCCAATGAAACATTTGGTCAGAAAACTAAGTTCCAGGTTTAAATGTAAACTACTTGTACAAAACAAAAGTAGTCTATTGTATGTAGAGAGGTAGAATGAAATGATAAAGGTCTACAGGTATCATAGAATTGCGATCAACATTTTCTAATTCACTGCAGTTAGAAAATAGCACAACAAAGTTGGGCAGAATGCATAGAAGGGTAGGAGCAGGTTAATAAGAATAATAAGATTGGGTACTCTTTCATTTTAGAAGTTCAGATATAATGTCTGATAATAAACATAATTAATCAAAAGCAGAAGAATAAATGACTAACTGAATTAACTCTAAATAATTGGCAGTAATTTCAAATATATTTCATCAAATTCTTATTTGTATGAAAGCCATAAGCATAAAATAAAATAAATAAACTAATATAGAAGAAAAGAAAAAAGGAAAACAGCATCATCCAGGCACTACAGTATATGTCAAATCTATGGCAAATTTCCAAAAGAATTTACATCTTTCAACTTTAAAAACATATATGTTATCCATTTTTATTATAATCTTTCTTACTTAAAGCCTCCCGCTCCACCTCTTTAAAATGTTTATTACATTTGATTTAAAGAGATTCTAACTCATATCTACTACCTTTCTATCTGAAGCAGATGTCTTAAATTCTGAGACTAACAACAGTTGAGGACGAGAAGGAATTGTACCTAAACTAAACTAGAGCATGATATGAAGTAATGACTAGCAGGTGTATGCACAAGCAAGATGAAAAGAAATGGAGTTAGAAATGATGTAAACTAAATTAAAATTAAGAAAAAAAAAAAAAAAAAAAAAAAAAAAAAATTTAAGAATTAGACAAGAAAAAGATTATTATAAACACTAATGCATGTGTATGCATGTGTGTGTATGTGTGATCATAAAAATTAAAATCAGTAAAATAATATATAAAAGGAAATATATATATATATATATATATATATATGTATATTTTTGTTTATTCATTTAAGTAGTTTTACAAAATATTCTTTTCTTTTCTAAGATAGTTCAGTTTCTTAGTCAGCTGAGGGTGGTGGGGAAACACAATTAACAATATTCATTGAATTTGTACAATAGTAGAGAAAATTGAAATTTAATTTCTGAGTTAGTGAATCAGTTTGAGTATTACATAAACAAAATCTTCCATCAGAAATATCAATGAAGAAAGTAAAACACTAAATTATGAGGATTATGATTATTTATTATCAAAAGAATTAGAGCAAGTTTGAAACATTTTTATATGCGTGATAAAATAAAGCTTTAACCTGAAGAAATACCCAGTGTATAGTATTATCTTATTATCATTCCATTCTTATCTTACAGATCAGATAATGATTTCTATGTATTAAATTCTGATGTTGATGACAATACTGCTTTAATTTGTTATATCTCTATTGAGACATATGCAACAACTCTATGATGCATTAGGTGACTTACAGAAACCTTTTGACATCAGTCATTGAAGAACAACTTATAAAAATTCTCCACATTGTATCAGAGTTATAGGGTCAAGTTTGGCTATTGAACTCAGTGAAAAATTGTCATCATTGCAGTTTTTTAGCCCCAGTTCAGTAGTGACCAAGCAGACTTAATTCATAGGTATATTTAGCAACAACTAATCTGTCCTTTTTTTTTTTCAGGCAATCTTCAGTCTGCGCTTGCATTCTTAAAAGAGAATAAAGTACAATTTGAGAGAGATTTGGCTGCTATTTCTACCAGTTTCACTCAAGTTTTGTTATCATACGGTTATGTCCCCTAGAATCCTATCTTTAACTTGTTTCTGTTCATTTAATGACAAAGAATTTAGGATTTTAGATTCATACCAACTATTATGTAATCTCATGGTCTAGGTGTTGTACAAGTTTAAAACGTTGAAAAGAGGACTTATGTAATAGAAATCTGATGATAGTCTGAAATAAATCTTAGTAGCAAAGATCACAAATGTGCAACAGCAACAGGGAAGTGACCTTGTACATGATGCAAGTATAGTGTATTATTCAAGTAGTCATTCTATGCAATTAATGTACATAATGAACATACAAAAAAATGCATGGAGATTGTTTTGGGCTGTGTATATTTTCTGGAACTAACAGATAAGTTTTGTTACCAAGGTAATATAATTAGGACGAGAGATAGGATAATAATAGCATTGGGGAAGAGCTGGAAGGGAAGGAATTGCAAATATTAGCTCCATTAGAAAAGATAGACAATGTGAGATATGGTCAATGAGTGATGTTATACAGAAATGAAACAAGCAATGAATGTTGAGGATCTACAACCAATGAAGTTAATAATTACACCAATGGATAGGCATTGTCAATAATAAATATGACAGAGCTACAAGTTCAAAGAGTGATGTACAACGAAGGTGCTGGTATGTAGGAGATGTATCTATATGTGTATGGATGGGTGATGTATCTATATATGTATGGACGCAAGATGAAAAAGTGCACTGAGTTCCAATAATGTGCAAAACTTAAGTAGTAGTAGTAATAGTAGTAGTAGTTAAATCAGACTTTTGCATAACATAAAACAGAAAACTGTTTTAGTGTATATCACTATGGAAAAAATAACATTAAAATGCTAAAGATATATTTTTCAACACATACTAATCCACACTAACACCTACACATGCGTGTGTATGTGTGCATGATTGAGTGTGAGTGTGTATATGTGTGTGTGTGTATCTGTGTGTAGGAGGTGGCACATGCATACTCACACTTATTACTATTCTTTATATTAATCTATTTGTTTCAGAATTTTCTTTCATCACTGAATGATCATACACACACAGACACAGACAGGGACACACACACACACACACACACTCAGTCACTGGATCAGATATGGAGAACCAGTGGCATGAAAAATTCTGAATCTAGTACAAATATTGTCATAATTCAAGGTGACATACATATTTTAATAATAAAGAGCTAAAAAATATATTTCTATAAACAAAAACATATGCTCATCAACTGCATTCAATTTTCTTTTAAAATGAAAGCAAGAAAAATTTACTTAGCAAGATAAACAACTCTTTATAGTTTTCTTCTGTCTAGTTGAATTATGCTCATTATGGTACTCAAAAATAATTAGGTAGAAATCCATTTAACTTGAAATATGCAACCATTTATAAGTAGTCTGAATATAAAATCTGTTAAAAGCATAGCTGTTTAATAAACACATAGATAATTAAATGACATAAAAATGTCATAAATATACATACATATATGCATATATATGTGTGTATGTGTGTATGCTTACACACATATAGGGAACTGTATAAACATCAATCTATTTCTCTCTCTCATATACATATATTCTACCAAATGTATGCTTGTGTGTGTGTGTGTGTGTGTGTGTGTGTGTGTGTGTGTATTTATTTGTTTATTCTTTCTATAAAAAAACTATTTGTTATTGAAGCAACATACAAATAACCGCTAAGTTGATTTAACTATAAGTTAATTTCTAAATGTGTAAATATGATTTTAGACCATCTAAAATATCTGAATAACACTAGGATTTAGAATAAATATGAATATCTTGATAATAAAGGGAAAGACATAATATTTTAAAACATCATCAAAAAGTAATTTTAAATAAATCTTTATTATATGAAATTGTTATTTTTTTAGCCTCTTTCTCAACAAATTGTTTTAACACACATACTGTATAAGCAAGAACAAGTCTCACTGATTCCTCATTTAATGACAAATATTGCTGAAACTATGATGTTAGGACATGAATTAATGAATTCATAATCTATATATTCTCGCCAGGTTTCCATAGACTGTATTCTCAATTCTCCAATTTAGCATTCCTAAGAGCTCAGGAAATGAAAGGACAATCAGCCGACTAGCTCTTATTGATGAGAGAGCTCGGTGGTAAGAGGCAACACAAATATGAGGACTGATTGGAAATTTAATTATAGGAAATAAAAGGGTATTTTGCAAACATTACCAGCAGCAATAACGGGATTACGATGGCATCCTGTCAAGCTGCTGTCGAAAGATGTTACTGTGAACAGCCAATCAGAGTTATCAGTTTATAAGGTAGAGGGTGGAGAAGTAATGCATTACTTTCTGGTGGTTTTGGAGGAAGGTGGGGGGGGGGGGAATCTATTGCATGGTATTTTTAGATAAAAATTAGGTCTATCTCCATGAAATAATAATATAATTTTTATATCTATCGCAAAACCTTCTGAAAAAATGACTCATATATTTTTTTTGAACACATTTATTTAGCAAGTGTAAAAATTAGAACACATAAAGAATATGTTATTTTATTTTGTTTTCTTTGAACAAACAAATGGAAGCTATTTCTGTTGTTGATTGATATTTTCACTGCCAAAAATCACTATATCACATTTTCCACATTAGCTTGCTAAACAAATTTACTGACCATTATAAATCTATTGGACACAGTAAATTCTTTGACAATATATAATAAATCCTATATAATCAATGTATCCTTTTTATATCAATAAAATATAATATAATAGATATTTGTATTCATTAGAAGTATTTGAATACTATAAAAGATGAGGTAAAACTAAAATTAAAAGAAGGAGCAGTTTAGTTTTTGCATGAACTATGAATAAAAAAAACAAAAGAACAGTATATATACATACGTGTGCATATGTAAGAATGTATTTATTAGCTGTATCAGTGAACACACACACACACACACACACACATGTATGTCAATATATGTGTGTGTGTATACATACATGTATACATACATACGATGATGATGATGATACATACATACATACATACATACATATATATATATATATATATATATATATATATATATATATATATATGTATATACATTGCTATTTATTTTAACCAGTTTTAATTTTTTCACATAAAAACATTTAAAGGGGGACTTTAGTAAGTAAAAAGCTTACAATTAACTGTAAGAAAAAAAATAGTCTGGTGGTTAAAAAAAGACAGTGAGATGCAGCAGTATATTCAACAGATAAATGAGAAACTGAATAAATAAATAGATAAATAATGATAATAATAATTTCGAATTTTGACACAAGGCCAGCATTTTTGGAGGGGGGATAAGTTAACCCCAGTGTTTAGCTGGTATTTATTTTATCAACCCTGGAAGGATGAAAGGCAAAGTCAGCCTTGGTGGAAGTTTAACTCAGAATAGACAAAATGCCGCTAAGCATTTGGCCTGGCATGCTAATGATTCTGCCAGCTCTCAACCTTAATAATAATGGTTTCAAATTTTGGCTCAAGCCCAGCAAATTCAGAGGAGGAGGCAGGTCGATTACATCAACCCCAGTGTTCTGCTGGTACTTATTTTAACAACTATGAAAGGATGAAAAGTAAAGTCGACATCAGCAGAATTTGAACTCAGAATGTAAAGCAGGAAGAAATGCTGCAAAGCATTTTGTCCAGTGTGCTAACAATTCCATCAGCTTGCCATCTTAATATTAATGATGACAATAAGAGCAATTTGCCACACAAGCATGTGACATAATACAGCCTTAATTGTTAAAATCTATTTTAAATTCCATAAATAAAGGCATGGATCTTTTCTACACTAAACAATACTAAAGAGCCAAAAAATCCATGTATTATATTGATTATATCATTACCAAAGGAGAGGTATTTATAAAATATAGCATGTATTTGTAGGTTTGTAAAGCAAATATATCTTTTTCTAACTCCCCCTGCTACTTGAGATTACAGAATCTGATTGAGTCACATTTCTCATTGCTGTTAACAATCAAATGGGCCCAGCATCCCTCCCTTCCCAAATGGAAATGTGCATGTAAGTCTAACTTACTAGACAATGCGATCAAGAACTAAAGTAAAAACAATTGCGAGCTGTTTCACTTTGAAGGGGTTCATACAAAATTATATAAGCCACTTTGTTTAAACATTATAATTATGATGCATTAAACATTCTAATATATTTTCAAACAAAACTCCAATGTAAGAAGTAACAGTTTTTAATATATTGTCTAATGAAATCCTAAACCATATGCAAAATAGTATTAATTGAATTCACCAAACTTTCTACACTTTCCTTCAATTATTAAGAAGTAATTGTAATAGGGTAGTAATTGTAATTGGAGAGTGATTTCATCTACAGTAGTGTACATAAATGAGCGCAAAATAAAATTAAAATAATGTTCGTAAATATTGTGGGAGACAAGTCAAATATTTTTGAAAATTGGGTTCCAGCTCAATCAAAAGAAATATATTTTCCTTAATGATTTTCTGACCACCTTACCACCAAAACAATAAAAAATAAAAACAAAATTTGTTCATTCATCACAAACCATAGTGCATCATAGACTGAAGATATTAGTCTTTAAAACGGCTTATAACTTCACAAATGCCTTGTGAGGGGTATTATGTATGTATTCCCATGAAGCCAAAAAGAAGAGAGAGAAAGTAGAAGTATAGATTAAGAGACTAGTTAAACAATGTGAAACAGTTCATGTGAGAAAGGTTTAAGATAGAGAGATTAAGTAGTTCGTTTCTGAATGAAAGTTCTGTGCAGAAAACTTTTTGGCATCTTTCAAATATAGATGATAGATTGATTTAAAAAGACAAGGAGTAAATTATTGATAAAACTAAAGACATAGGCAGTCATATTGGAATTGATTGCCACTTTCCATGCACAATAACAAATAGAAGTTTTATATACATTTAAACAACCCAATATGAAGTGAGCCAACAATGGGGTCCAAAAGTGGTTGCTTAACTAGCAAAAAAATAGCAGTCAAATTTCCCACAAATCTCAGCTTGCCATCTTAAGAAAATAAGTACATGTTAGATAGTGAAGTGTGAGACCCTAAGTATTAGTAGTTAAAAGCAAAGAGAGAGAGAGAGAGAGAGAGAGAGAGAGAGAGAGAGAGAGAGAGAGAGAGAGAGAGAGAGAGAGAGAGAGAGAGTAAATCTGGCAAGTGTAGCTAGAGTACCAGTTCAAGATATACAACAGAAGATGAATGAGATTTTTTGTACCACATGGATAAACCTTTGTGAAAAGAAATGATGGAATACAACAATTATTTCAACTTAGAGCAGGATTACAACAAACTGGAAATTTCTTTTAAGTACTGATTTACATTGTTTAGTAATTAGTTTCTTTTCATTATGTATAGATAATATCCTAAATACATTGTCAATAATTTGGATGTATACTTTATGTGGTTTACAAGCTTTTATTTGACTACAATCTTTTTTTTTACTTTATTTTTATCCATTTAGATATGAAAAGAGAAGAAAAAAAAAAAAGGAACTGAATAGTCAAAACCGTTATATTAAGCAACTATAAAATATTAAACTTCGTAATTTTATAAATTTTTATCAATTGAAGAAAACTAAATATCACAAATTAGGTAATTTGACAAACATAAAAAGTCAGTCGACTATAAAATGTTTTAAAGCTTCTAATATTTGTCCAAATGTTAAAGAGGAAGGAAGAGAGAGAGAGTGAAATCATTCATGTATTTAAAAGCTAAATTTATCTTTTTATTGATATTTTGTTATTACACAAAGATAATCATAAGTTTGCTTGAAACGATCATGCAGTCCATAATTGGCTGAGAGTGATTTTCTTTTCTTAAAATAATATTTTTTATTGTTAAAAGCCCTTAGAAATGGGAATGTTTTGTCATGTATCATTCCTATGAAACTATCACCTGAAGAGGTGACAATTCATGAGATGAATTTGGTTCCCAAGCAAATCACGATGTTGGTGAAAGAATGATTGTGAGCTCTTTTTCATATGACACATTTATCATGCTTTGCATTATGTACAGATAATAGATGAATAACTTTTGGAGCAAATGTTTAACAATCCATGGGCTAAGAGATAATTTGCATATGATATAAGTTCAACAGAGAATGTAAAAGAAACCATAAAAAAAAAGGACATAAAATATGCCACAGATAATCAGAAATATTTCAAATAAGCACTATCTTCCTCAAATTCATTTTAGATATCTTAAATGGTTATATATATTAGTTTTTAGTTATATATATATATATATATTAGTATTTAGTATAAATATCAATCATTCATTAGCTTATGTAGGATATTATTATTTACAAAACTGCTTGCTTTAAAATCTTTTAAACTTTTAGTTTTGCTAAATTTGTGACAGAAATGACAATTTTCATTAAGATGTCATTATTGCCAAAATAAGAATAATTAGCTTTGTTTGGTGGGTTAAAGATGAAGAAACTTTGACAAATATCAACACAAGATTTATTTGTTTGTTTCATTAAATAAATAAGACACAATGGAACAGATTATAGACAAAATAATTAGATTTGAGGCAATAAATTAATCTTTAATATAAACAGAATGAGCTACAACTAAATCTGTTATCTTCACCAAATAATGAACATTTTTACTTGTCATTTTAGTTTTATATAAATGATTGAAATTCACCGGCATAATTGGCATGGTAAATTATTTGAAAATATATAAAGCTTACAATTTGTTGAATAAAAGATAATTTCTAAATGACAAAATTCGCATAATCAAAAATGCATGGCCATTTCCCAATGCAGTTTTACTGTAATGGTGTCTTGCAGTGTTTTTTTTTTTAATTAGATATCTCCCAGTGGGAATTAAAAATCTGTTGTCCATAGGAATGGGAAAGGACGGTGTGGCATTTTATGCTTTTACTAGAGTGATATAAGAACAACAGAGTTATTAGAATAAGGAATTAAAGTTACTTCCTATTTTATAGTACTTGTAAATATGGTCAAAATTAATGTTAACACTGCTGCTGCTATACTACTACTACTACTACTACTACTACTACTACTACTACTACTACTAATAATAATAATAATAATAATAATAATAATAATAATAATAAGAAGAAGAAGAAGAAGAAGAAGAAGAAGAAGAAGAAGAAAAACAACAACAACAACAACAACAATTGACTTAGAAACAGAAGTAATTATACGTGTGGCACAAGAACAAGCATTGAAGACAAACTATCTGAAGTGCAGAATTGATAAAACAACCAAGAGTGTAAAATGCAGAATGTGTGGTGAGATGAGTGAAACAGTGTGACACATTGCTAGTGAATGCCCCAAACTGGCACAATGTGAATACAAAAGGCAACATAACAATGTGGCAAGAATGATCCATTGAGAGCTTTGTGGAAATGATGGCCAAGAATGATCAAAGACGTGGTATGACCAAATCCTAGAAGGAATTACTGAGAATGAGGATTTCAAAATCCAGTGGGATGCAATGTTTCAGAGTGACCATCAGATTAAACATCAGAAACCTGACATTGCTGTAGTGAATAGAAAAGAAAAAAAACATGCCTGATAATTAACATAGCATGTCCTGGTGACAACAGGACTGAAGAGAAAGAAGAGAAAGTGAGCTACTATGATGAATTGAAGTGAGAAATACGCAGGTTGTGGGTAATGAAGAAAGTGGATGTGATACGAATAGTGATTGGCGCCCAACTACTAACAGGACTCAAAAACATTGGAACAAATACGAAGATAGAACACCAACAAAAATCATCATTGCATGGAACTGCAAGAGTTCTCCACAGAGTTCTTGAAGCATGATCAGTAAACAAGTGTCACCTTAATCTGCTAGCTGTGGGCAGCTGACACTTTCCATCATACCCAGCAAAATAAAGCTAAGATTTTTCATGACATAGTAACCCTTTCTACTATAGGCACAAGGCCTGTAACTTGTGGGGAGTGGGTAAGTTGATCACATTGACCTCAGAACTCGACTAGTACTTAATTTATCAACTCTGAAAGGATGAAAGGCAAAGTTGATCTCGGCGGAATTTGAACTCAGAATGTAAAGACGGGTGAAATACCACTAAGCATTTTGCCCAGCATCCTAACCATTCTGCAAGCTCGTCGCCTTTTTTTCCTGATATAATAACAACAATAATAATTTCAAACAGCAACACAATCTACTATGACTAATGATAAATAACTGTTTCTGAGGCACAAAGCCTGAATTTTTGTGGGAGTGGATTGATGGGTGGATGATCAGTCAATTATAGTCACCCCAGTTCCTGATTAATACTATATTTTGTTAACTCCAAAGTAATAAAAGGGGAAGTTGGACTTGCCAAAATTTGAACTTTAAATACAAAGAGTCCATCATATCTATGGTGAGAAATTGATAAGCTTGGACCAATCAGTTTCAAAATCATTGTGCAATCATTTGATGCTCTGTATTGAAATAAATATTTTATTGCACATATAATCAAATATATTGAGTCCTTCCGTGCATAAATAATCTCCTTAATCTCCTGATTAAGGTAATCGTATTATCAATGTACACACACACACACACAAGCATGCACATACACAAATACATAACATATATGTATGTATACGTGTGTCACATTACCAGTTTATAGAGCTTATCATTTAAATAAATGTACTGGACACTGGTTGAAAACAATCACATAACAACAGTTCCTTTCCAAATCACATATCGGAAATAAATCAAATCAGTGTTCTTTAAGACTTAAGTAGCATTTTGTCAATAAAATATTATCATTTTACATGCTTGCATTCAAGAAATTGATTGTAAGCAATTTACTTAATCTTACAATAAATAAATGAATATTAAATAAGGAAAGATCAAATAAGAATTAAGTATTTAAATTGTATTTCCAACATGCAGATACATTTTTTTGAACAAGTAAATGACAACTGAAGAAAATTAGGAATAATTTTCAGATTGACTGATTAAAATCTTGGGACACTTTCACTAATGACAAATCAGTTTACTTTAAGTAATTAAGAAAAATGGAAATGATGCACTAAAATTAGGCAATTAATTTTATTCTAAAAGATTAATCTATAATTACATTAATACTTAAACAATACTTTAACATTTAGAGATTTTATGCTTATATGTGAATGTATGTGTGTTACATTCTGTGCAGTATATGCACGAAAAGTGCATGTTGAATTCACCAAATATAGGTTAATTTTAATATGTCTGTGTAAAATGGGAAGACTGAATGGAATATGTTTAAGAAAAGTAATGTTGTATAATAGTGCAACACATGAGGGTGAAGTTTGGCAAAGGCTGATTGAGAAAGGGTTGAGTATGATCCATTGGATGTGCAACATGAAATGGTGTGAAGAAGTTAAATGTGAACAAGAGAGGATGATTGCATTGCTGTCTGATGTTAATAGACAGTATGAGATAAATAAAGAGAGTAAATAGATTGTAGAAGGAACCTTTAATAAAGGTAGCTCAAAAACCAAATCAGTGTGGGGTGGGGGTGGGGTGAATAGTGAAGTCAGATCTGAGAATAGTAACACTAGGGGTATGATCAACATGAATGAATATGTGTTGAAGGAACTTCAACCCAAAGCAGTGTGAAACAAAAGATGATGATGATGATGTATAATGATTGTAACCTTGACAATATGGATGATGTTGGTTTCAAATAAGAATATCCTTTAAATGTACAGTTAAATCTTTAAGAAATCTAATTCCTTGATATCATTTAAATTAATATACTAAAATAATTGAAATAAACTGAGGCTTATGTATTATAAGAAAAAATCTTTCACATGTTGACTTATCATCATTGCCAAACTGCATTGCTTATGGAATTAACCAGTAGAAGCCAACTACACTATATATCAATACTGATCTAGAAATCAAATAAAATTTCAAAACTAATATTTTAGTAGAAGGAGGCTATAGTAAATAAAATGATCCCAGTTCCTTATTGCTACTTATTTTATTGAATACAAGCAGCTAAAAGATAAAATTGACACCAGAGAGATTTGAAGTGAAAGATTTAAGATTAAATATTCTGAGGCAGTTGCTCTGTTGTTTTATCCAACTCAATGCATTTATGAGACTAATATTGAATGATGAAATAATCAAGTAGGAAATAAATAATGGAAGACAGTGGAAAAAAAAAAAGCCACGAGAGAAGGATAAGTAAACAGGATGAGAGAGAGAGAGAGAGAGAGAGAGAGAGAGAGAGAGAGAGAGAGAGAGAGAGAGAGAGAGAGCTATGGATCTTTGTGGTATTTGTGTAATGCTAAAGGATATAACTAATTGCTGTTTTGTTAGAAATGTGAAAGAAAAAGGAAATGATTTGAGAAAAAGTAGAAAATATAAACACTTTAGTAAATTTGGTTTTACATATATTTGTGTGTGCATATGTATGTAACCGGAATACTGAAAATATCACCTATAGTAATTAAAGCAATAATTAATTTTGTTTTTAAGAGATGTTTCTGCTATATATCTTGAATTAATGAATAATCCTCAATGTTTTCCATTATAAAATTATATCAAGTATTTCAAATATTAAAATAAAATGCACAACAGTAATTTATTAAAATATTATCTTAAAACAAGTCTAAAATAGCCTTCTTCTTGCTGCATTATAGTAATACCATGGTGATATATCTTATCCCTCTGATTCAGTTTGGTAATATAGATATTAATTGAAATACTTTGCCTCAAAACACTAGACTCTTGGTAATGGATGACATGCATGTATGTGTGTGTGTATATAAATACATATAAACACACATATGTACACATACATGTGTGTGTGATAGATATATGGGTAGATAGATAATATACATAGAGGTTGTTTTGTTGATGTCAGTTTTTAAAAAATTAGATCTCTATATTTTAATTTAAGGTTATTGAAAAAGAATACAAGATTCACTACCTTAAGAGGAAAATTCATGGTGACAGGCAGATATTTTCTTCATCACATAATCTGATATATAAAAGTACTATCTAAAACAATAGATAAATAAATACCTTGTGGAAACCTTTAATCAGTAATGAGAAAATATCTGGGTTCCTGAGAATTATCCAGATTGACGTAAAGACAGCCCACTTTGAAAAATGGTGACAGTAATCTTGTCAAAGATTACTGTCACTTTAGTTTGATTATTTCTCGGAGTCAACTTTAAAGATATAATAACAGCAAAAGTCCTCAGTACGGGTGGTCTTTGTTGACATAATGCCACTGATTAGCAGTAAAACAAAACAATAAAATTAAATGAAAACATATCTAGAGGCATTGCCATAGAGGGGAGGATTTCTCTATGCTGAACAAGATAACTAATCAAAAGATTTTTTTTATGCATTTAAAAACATCATCTGTAATGGATACTATCAATAAAGACCCTACTTCCTAAGTCACATGGATTTGCATGTGACTTAAACACTTTTAGAAAAAAGGGTCTCCAATTATAAATAATATAAATATTTAATAATGCAAAAGATTGATTTGTCTTTAAACAAGGGATTGATAGACCATTTATGCTTGATTGGTTTTCTTTGAAAATTATAGCAGTAAAGAAAAAAAGAAATAAATTAAATATAAAAGCAAGTAATAGAGTGATATGCTTTTTATCAAGACAATCATAATTTGACAACAATTTTGAAATCAACAGCATATCAATGGTGAGTTTATTTGAAGCCCTAACCTTTATATGTGTCATACAAATTGGTGAAAAACAAAATTTAAATATTGATCATTTAAAATTATAACTTACAAGAAATTTATTATCCTTAGCAATTGATTTCATTACAAGATCTAATAAAACAATCATGAAGTTACCTAAAATGCAACTCTTTATAAGAATATCCATTTGATTAAACAATTATGTATTTTTCAAATAAACATCACAAAGCAATTGCTTTGCCCAGCATTCTTTGACATAGTGTGTAAGGAATAAATAATTAATAATTTCATTCACTTGACTGGTCTAAAAAGTGTAAACTATTGATTAATAAAAATCATTCCAAACATGGTTAATGATAGAAGTTTTAAATGATTACCAGTAAAGACAAGACTCAATCAATAAGATTTTTCAGACTTCTTTTTTGAGTGGATAAAGTTGCAGTATATGTGTGTCAATAGTTCTGCATACACTCACAGGTTCATGATTAACAATAATTTAGAACATACATAGGCATGGTGATAGACTGGCTAAAGTACTTCATAGCTTAGTTATAAAGCCTAATTGCATTCAGTTAAATGAAAACTTAGATGATATCAGGAATGGTGCACAAAAGAAGTGAAAGATATGGTTTTTGGTAATGCAACTGTGATAGTAATAGATTTGTAATATGGGCACAAAAACCACAAATTAATAAGGGGAGGAGTACAGACGATTGAGTTAAGCCCTAATACATTAATCCTAATATTTCATTGAATCTGCCCACTGGAAAGATGAAAAGCCAAACTGAGATCAGCTGAATTTGAACTCCAAATATAATAAACCAAAACTATATATAAAAAAAAAACAACATGCCAGTGCAATTCAAGCAGTCTCAAATGATTTAAATAATGTATTGTAAAACAATACATTTATCTTTATAATTTATGTTGGAAAGAGATACATGATGTCAGAAATGGCAAAAAAGTATAAAAGAAATTGCATTGGGATTACATATAAAAGTCCTTAGTTTTCAGACCTAAACAAAGTTATTAATTTAATAACAGATAATATTCAACACCTATAAAACGTAAACAGTAAAGAAATCCAAATGTAGGAACTTGAAGAGTTTGTCATGATTTTCATAATTTTTTGCAGGTATAAACAGATAAGTTATAAACGAACTAAGATGTTTCATCCATTTGTCCAAGAAAGTATAAACACAACCATTTCTTGGCTATAATCAATGAGCTCTTACAAGACTCATGTATATGATACCAGAATACATATCTCATATGCACTGCAGGAACATACATCCTAAACACATAAAACAAGCTCACCTAACAAATTGTCAAACTCGCTACAATCACTGGCTTATATGTGTATTGTTATTTTTTCTCTGCCTTTTCTGTCACTATTAAAATGGTTACTTATCTTCAGAATAAGCAAATTGTCAACCTTTCCAACCCCACCCAAAAGAACCTCATTGTCTAAATCCCCAACTAAACATTTTACCTTCCCAGACCTAGGACTCTCTAGAATTCTTTCTCTGTCTATATTTTTTCTTACAGGCACCAACCTACAAAAATTTAAGCTGAACATCAACTACATTCATCCTATTAGCCTTCATAGATCCTCAAAGATCAAAGATGCTGCCCCTTCATTGACTAAATATCATATATAAAACTAAATAATCAAGAGTTGATCTCAACACATAGGTATGATATATAAATATTGGTGATTATAACAGAACAGACTTAAAAAATAACCAAGAAAGTTCCAGGTAGGAAATGAGGAATAAACATCATTTGATAGTAATAAGTCAATGTATCTATATAAATACATATATCTGTGCACATAGTTAATTGCACACAGCATGACTTTGCAGTATACCTACATTCAGTTACTTTACCAAAGGATAATATAAACATATTAATTTTATTGTTGAAAAACTTACTTTTAAAGATATGTTATAACTATTGTGAATTTATAACAGAGAATATATATATACATGAGGTTAAGATAGTTGACTTACAAACTGCACCATGGTTCCTCTTCTACTTGGCTACTTTGAGAATAACTTGATTCTAACTGGGTACATCCTTTCCACTTAACATCAACAACATTTTATATTATCTCTATTTCCTTCTCATCTTCTTTAAGCCAGACACATCCCTCCCCGATGAATATACACACATATTGTTATGTTCATACACATGTGCACTTACATTGACTAACTCTGCTGCTTACTATTCTTTACTTGCATATTTCCACTCTCCTCTACTCAGAAACAACATACCTTTCTACCATCTTCATTCATTGTTACCATGATTCCCATGATAATGCACAAATTATTTTCTTTCCTACTCTCTCTTTCTCTCTCTCACTTCTATATCATAAAAATACAAAACCTGTTCCCACAAAATTGACAATTTTCCATTTCTACACGGATGGCAAATACATTTACATGAAATTTTACATTTTGTTCTTTTTTAACTGAATGGTCATGATGTAAGGCCTTCTTATAACATTGGTACACTGCTAATAGCAACTATGCAATTCTTACAAACTACTAAGAATACAGACTCAAAAGAGTGAAAGGAACAGGATATGAACTACCGACCTCTTGGCTGGCTGTCAGTTATAGTATCAACTCAACCATCTAAGTTCACCTATTTATATACACATACACTAGCAGAGGAAGAACGAGAAGAAAGAAATAAAGACAGACTTTATTCACAGCATTTACATCCATATGATTTACATACTGTTGTACTACAAGTAGTTTATACAAAGCTTCACTCAACTGAAATCAGTGTTTGATGAATAGTATGTTTCATGATGACAGCAAAATCATTCAATAATATTGGGAGGCAGAAAAAGTCAAAGTTAAGATTAGAGAAATAGAATATTGACTTTAAATGAAATAGAATTTGTTGTGGGACTCTGATGGCCTTCTAGATAATATCTTTTGATTGTGGGACCTAAATTCATTTTCTTATTCCTGTAATGCAAATATATACACACATTTTTGCATTGCAAAAAGAAAAATAAATAAATAAATAAAAATTATTACAGCTTTAAAACAGTAAAATTTCCATTGAGAAAGGAATCTTCCTCTCCCTACTCCCAACCATTTATTTATTTATTCATATATTTATTTACTTATTTTTTTCCAAGAGTAATAAATTCTGCTCTTGGCTGCTAGTGATGATAGAGGAAAACATTCTTGCACAGATTGTTTCTCCACTATTTCTCTTTACTGTGATGAAACAAGTAATGGAGAAAGGCATGTATATGTATGTATGTATATATATATATATATATATATATATATATATATATTGTCTTCATTTCTAAAACAGCAATTATCAAAAAGAAAAATCACTAAAAGAGCTTTTTTAGAAAGCAGTCTGTCTCTATTTCAGGTCCCTGTTTCTTAACATTAGAAACAAAAAGTAGAACTTCTCCAACAAAGTTTGAAGTTTGTGTAACATAAGTAATAGATGTTTCCCAATCAAAGGATTAAAAATTTAAAAAAAGGCAGGGAAAAGAAGCATTGCATAAATATGTATTTCAAGTAGTTTCACAAATTGAAAATTGAAATAGATATGAATTCCAATCAGTTTTGATGCCAATTTGGTATTATTTCACCTTGTTTCTATCTGTTTAAAGGTTATTGTTAATTATACAACAGGATAGTCATATAGGATGCATTTGTCACCTAGATACCACAAAATTACTCAAATAACACCACCAACAAAACCTATTGAAATCACTTCTTTAGTGTTTGAAGCATTGACTTATATTTATACCATTATTGATTAAGTTCAAAATCCAAAGTGACAGGGCAGACATTGAGTAAGATGAGCAAATGTTGAAGTGACAGTAAATGCAGTAAACAGCTAAAAAAAATTCTTGCCTTTATCAGGCAACATAACTGAGTAATAGCAACGCCTACTCATTTTTAAAGCAATAGTGACAAGAATCTGGATAACAATGCATTGGATTTTAATAATTCTTTCTTTATCCTCCTCCTTTCTGTCTTCAACTATCTTTCTAAAGAGATATCAAAACAAAAATCAAAGAAAATTGAATAAAATTTGCATACATTTTTTTAGCAATAAATCTGTTTTTGATTTAAAAAAACACAGATTTAATCAATTTGTCAATAATTTTAGAGATTCATTTTTATGATTACATTTTTCTTTCATGATTCACCTCAAGAAAAGAGATAGGCTAATAATAAAAATGGTACCATTATTACAAGGGAGGAAAATGAAATAAGGCCTGATTGCATCTATGAGGTACAACATTTTTTTGTCTTTAATTGATGACTACTAGTTGACTACAAGCCAAATTACACAAAGTAGGATTACTGCTATTTATTTTATTAGAAAGGTGACAGGTTAAATCAGACTCGAGAGAATTTGAACTCATGACCAAAGGGTAGCACATTAAGATATTTATTATAAATCATAGAAATTTAATTCTGAAAAAAAAAAAAAAAAAATAGAGAAATATAACAAAAGGTTTAGATTTGGCTTTAACATCAAAGAATATTATTTTTAGAAATCCTTTTAAGAATTATAAATTTCTTTTTCCCAATTTGTGAAATTCTTTTATAACTTATAAGAGAATATGAAATGCTAACTAAAAGCTATATAAGTCATGAACATCAGTGTCACTAGTCTTTGAGTAATGAACAAAAGTCACAGGAATGTTAGGGTTTGAAATAAGAACTCTGATTTTCAATTAAATACTACCATTAAATAGCTAGAGAGAATTTGAAAACTCAAGCAATGATTATTACAAATTACGTGTGCAGGTAGATATAATTTCTAAATAACTACTGACATTATAAACTATTACAGTGTCAAAGGGGGTGACCTGGAAAGAAGTAATAATAGAGAGCTGAAGCTACTGGACCAAATCCTGAAAAAAGCTGAGAGTCATTGAGAATTTATTATAGGATAGGGTTAATTTTGGGTGGTTTATACAAAAACATGAAACTGCAGGAGTCACATCCCTAGAGACAACTAAAACTGAGTACAAAATATTAGTGCCATCAAGGAAGTAACTTTGCTCAGTATATATATGGAGTTGATAGCAACTCAATACAGGATGCAACAATGTACTTTAATATCTCTTTCAATAGTAATACATCTGTAAAGTCAACTAAATAGTAGTAAGACAAGTAACTTATAATTGAGTGCTTGACTTGTGTCCAATATTTTGTTAAGTGCATTCTTCAGAGAGTAGAATGGTGTACTTTCTGTTACCAGTGGTAATTATTTACTACACTGTAATGCATCACATTAATAGCTTAAATTTGGTAGAGACTGACATGGGAAAGTTCCTTTTCCTTAACATTCTAAGAAAAGTATAGACTCTACTGAATTGTTTTCAACAGGAACCAGTTGCTCAAACCTATCATGAGAAATTTCAATTGCAAACTTAATTGGGATGTAATTATGGAGAGGAACACAGTCATGTAGATAAGCATATTTCTCCCTAACTAATACAATGACATGTCTCTAGTCCATCTGGCAATTCTTTGTAATTCCTTCTTAAATTCCATGTATATACTTGTCTCTCCTCTTTTATTATCTTTACTCTGTCTTGCCCACTAAATTTATTATAAGTAATTTCTTTGCAGAACAATATTCCTCTGGAATGTGTTCTTCCTATTTACCAATCAATTTTTTAAACTAAACATTATTTATACTGTTTCCAAATTACTCTCGTCTTTTGTTCATAGGAGGTGTAAAACAACTACTGATGAGCACTGCACTTTTTCAGCATAACAAATGAAGAAACCTATTAAAGGGAAATAAAAAAAAAAAACCCATAAAACCTCATGCATCCCTAGACACATGTTTAAGTTTCTCATAAACTGAAGATCAATGAAGTTGAACAAAAAAAGTAGAAATATTATAAAATGTTAAACTAAAATTAGCAGGAAATTCAATTAGTTAATATTTGGGGTTCACAGAAGCTGAGTTAACTAACTTAAAAATATCTTGAAAGAAAATCATTTTTATTTTTAACGCAAGCAAGCAGAAGGTTTCAATATTGTTTACAGAAACAGCTGGCTTATGTTTGATATTCTTATCTTCATGATAATGTAAGACCAGAGGAAAATAATAAAAGAAGATAACAGACAGACGATATGTAATCTCAGTTGCAAAACAGAAAAGGTTCAAATTGAAAAAGAACAAAAATATAATTTAAAATTTAAAATATTGACAGCTTGGATGTGAAGGGCCTATCTCTGAGGATGGAAATAAAATATAAATTCTGAAGATTAAATAAGACTAGTTGTCCATAAAGAATTTAAGCAATTCTGGTTTGTTTTAGCTTTAATCTTCACATAGCAGTCATCAAGATATGGCAGAATGATAGTGCTAAGGACAAAAATATTCTTGAAGGACAATAGTAAGTGAGCTTATCATATAGATAAAAGCTAATCAAACAAAATATGTTTTTCTGTGATATGTATAAGTATGTGCAGACATCGGTGTACACTCATGCAAGTGGAATGAGAGAGATTTTTAAAACAAAGAATTACAATCTCATAATACATGAAAGATATTGGTGGAATTATTAGAACAAATTTAGCTCATCAACTTCATTCAATGTACAAAGAAAACATAATACCACCATTATGTTACAAAAATATAAAATTAGTTATTGCAAATATATTGTGATAATGTACTGTACTTCTGTAGAATACATTAATTTAAAGAAAGTTTACAAAAGGAAAAAAAAAAAACAAAAGCAAAACAACTGATAATTAGATATATCAGGTGTTTTCAAAACATGAAACTCAAAAGGATATGATGAAATTTGGGCTAAAAAATAGTTAATCTACTGATAAATAATGGGAACCAGGCAAGATGTAGAAGCAAATAAAATGAAGTAAGAGTTAATTTGGAATGAGTAAGTTGGATGTTGCTAAAGTAAAAGATCAATATAAGAGAAGATAATTTTTTGTGAAATCTAAGCCACAATAGACGTGTTATAATATGAATAATGCAGTGGGTGGAAAAGATTGAGAAGAAATGGTTCTACAATGGGCGTTGGTAACTTCAAGGCAACTACTTTTAGTGGTACCTTGTTAAGTTGATTCTATTTTAATGTAACAAAGGTTATACTTAGCTAACATGGAAAATGAAAGTTTTACATCAGATACTGACCAACATAAACAGCAGGAACAATAGTCAAGAAATTAAGAAGCTGGTCAACGGAGCACAGAATCATGCACACAGATCCTAACACAAATTGCTCCAGTTTGTCTAATTCAGAGGTCACCAAACTTTTTTCATAGCGGGCCAGATAACTGAGAGAATGACAAGCTCAGGCTGCACAACCATTTTATTTAATACAATACAGTGAATACACAAAATATAAAGACAACCTATTTACCAAAATGTTATCAAAGAAGGTGACGTTAGCAATAAGATAGTTACATCAAACCCAGTTTGCACATATCTGAATCTCACAAACTAAGCAGTAAAAAAGGTTAGTGACATTTGTGAACCTGGTATTTAGTTTTTAAGATATAATCAATATTTGTTTTGGAATTGCTGCATCCAACCAAGAGAATTGCTTTCAAATGTTCGTCAGTCAACCTCGTTCGATGTACTGTCTTCACATACTTCATTTTTGAAAATGTTTGCTCACAGACATAAGTTGTTTCAAACACTGATGCCATACCAGAGGCAAATGCAGGTACTTACACAAAAGGTATAGAGTGGCTGTGGGCCAGATGAACTGACCTTGCGAGCCGGATCCGACCTGCAAGCTGTTGTTTGATGACCTCTAGACTAACTAATAATAAAACAAAAATATTTCACACTTATTTCATGATTAGGTGGTTAGAAGTGGGAAGCATCTAGTCGTAAAGAATATCTGCTACAACAAGTAAATCACCCCACCATACATCACTGGAAAATGGATAAAAAGAAAGTGGGGTGGTATTTCACTTTTAAGGCTGTGTAAAATATCCTACTATCAATATTTTTTTCTGTGTGAATGCAATTTCGCATTTCACGTATATATTTACTGCAATAGGAACACATTGAAAGTCTTAGCAAACAATCCTATAGTTAGATTTCTAAAGATAGGCAGGATTTTGAAGTCAGCAGTGAAGTAAATTATTTCTAACCAGAAATATATCTCAACTACAAGGATACAAACATTGACCATACAATTTTTATGCATCCCATTCCCAAAATTAACAAAACATTCTAGATCTGAATTTTCTAAACTATGTGTAGAAAATTAAGTAACACATAACAATTTACAAACAAATTGAAAAATATTTGCAAGTAAATCAATACATGCACCTTAATTTTCTCCATTCTTGCCAGAGGAAAGTATAAACCATAGCTTCATAAATCATAAAATACAAATATGTTAATACACTCTGTATATTGCAAATACATTAATGGATTTCAAAATTCAACTAGATAAATTGTTTCAAAATATTGAGACCTGTATGGACGATAATGAATATATAAGCCTTCAAAATAAATTTTCTGGGATACTAATTAAGAAAATTGAATATTTAAATTGCACTCAAGTCTGAAAAAATGCAGTATATTATCTGAAAGTGTATATGTAACTTTCAAAGGGAAATTTTTAGTTTACTAATGGAAATACATTTGTTTAAAAACTGAATACATCAAAGACACAAAAAGATTAAAAACACAAAAAAGACATATAATTTTGGAGCAATTCTAAATAATCAATCGCGGGCATTATCATGAATTTTACATTGTGTACCAAGTTGAACTGAAATGACAACTACCTGATACACGCAAGAGACTTATTATTAACCATATTTGAAAGGATTGATGGGCAGATCACACCTTGACAATGTGTTCAGTGACAAATGGCTGGTTTTACAAGAGAGAGAGGAGAGAGAGAGAGAGAGAGAGAGAGAGAGAGAGAGAGAGAGAGAGAGAGAGAGAGAGAGAGATTGAAATAAGTTGTGAATACAGCCTTGTGTAAGAGCTGTTAGGCCCCATTGCACAAGAGTCCATCAGGACATCATAACAAAACAAGATTTAATTCAAATATCACATCATGAAATATTCATCAAACACATTCAGTGAGAGTGCTTTAGATTGAAATCATGCACAACTGGAGAAGAAAAACTGCAATCAGGAAATAATGATGATGATATATTGCAATAAATAATTTTGCTGAAACTGGTTTTAGCAGCATGTACTTTTAAAAACAATACATTATCAAATAATATTTTACTCATTCAATAAACCTTTCATTAGATATCAATATAAAGACATTAGTTATTTTGAGGTTTTTGAATATAGATGCAGAAACTTTCACTGCTTGATTAATTATTAAAATTTTACTCAAATAAATAAATTAGTGAACCTATATATTGTTTATCAGTACTCCATTAATATGACATTCACTACAGATTTTCTTCCAGAACAGATACCAAATCATTCGTATAATTTCAAGTAAAAATTCACAGCAATTTCTACCTTATTGGTATAATTATACAGCTAATCTTTTAATATAGGTTATTATGGACTATTATCTAAGTCATGGTATAATCAATGCAATAAACATTATCAATAATGCAATAAATGTCAAATATCCTTTCTTTATATATATATGAGAAACTACTACATGCAATAATTATATAACAATTCTAATCTACCATAAAACACCTAAACGTACATATTTCCTTCTTTTGCTTCTTATTCAGAAAGTGGAAAAAAACATTGATGCTCACATAATGCATAATATATACATATTATATATGTGTGTGTGTGTACAGATGCATAATATATACATATTATATATGTATGTGTGTGTATATATATATATATATATATATATATATATATATATATATATATGTATATCTTTACATATATAAATATGTATGTGTGTATGCAGGCATATATATATGTATGTATGTAACATACATATATATAAAAATCAAGGGCCCTTCCTGGGCCATGAGGTTGGTTTTCCAGATTCTGTAGAGTATATAATCCCCCACCCCTGTGAAAGGGACACTAGTCCATTGCAAGATTACACATTTTTGGTAACTGAGTAGACTGATGCAACATGAAATGAAATGTTTCGCTCAAGAACACCACACATCGCCTGGTACAGAAATCAAAACCCACAATTTTATGATTATAAGTACAACACCCTAAACACTAAGCCATTTGCCCCCACATCTATGTCTGTCTGTCTATCTATCTATCTCTATATATATATTTATACAAACACTCTCACACACACACACACCATGCATAGACATATACATAGATATCAATATATATATATATGAATACATACAAAATAGATATTATATTCAAATTATCAGACAAAAAATAACTGACAATACTGATCATACCATTCTATGATAAACCTTAATGAAAATCTATTTATCAACTGAAACTCAGAACCTGATTAAATTTTGCTCAAAAATATTCTGCATCTGGTTTTGTGCTGCTGTTTTCCAATTATTTACTACTACTACTACTACTGCTGCTGCTGCTACCACTAGTAGTAATAGTAGAAACAGTAGTAGTAGTAGTAGTAGTAGTAGTAGTAGTAGTAGTAGTGATGGTGGTGGTGGTGGAGGTGAAGTTTAGCATTAAAAAAATATTTGAAGTTTTTTTTTTTTTTGTCTGCATGCATAAAAAGAAAACTGAACATAAGATTCTATTTTTTTTTTTTTTAGTGAAAATGTAAATAATACTGAAAAGTAATGAATACTATAAGCACTGTGTTGTAACATATATTGGTTAAATTCAATAATACACATTTACGCTATGAAAAAGAGAGGTGAAGTTGTATAGAGAAAGCTTAGCAGATGCTAACACCAGGTTGCATATTTTATGTATTTATTTGTACATTTATTTGTTTGTTTATTTATTCTGAAACTGTTTAATTGGATACATTATTTGTGATAGCTGGAATGCTATCAGTTGTCTCTAGAGGATGTCTTCATAGGAGAGGTTTATCTCCATTTTGCTACCAGACTCCAAGAGTCTGGAACAAAAAAAAAAAAAGATATAATTACTTCCTTCTTTGGCCAATAGGGATTGAAAACATTTTGTTGACGTTGAGATCTATAGATTTTTATGTAACTTCTATTCTGTAAGTATACAATCATCTAAGAAAGTCCTTATAAAATAATGAGTGAAATTTTCTGAACGGCCATCTGTACTACATGAACTACATTCAAAGAGGCAAAAAGAATAATTCATTATGAAGTTAAATAGAACATAAATCATTTATTTACTATGTTGTTGATGTTGTTGTTAAGCCACAAGTCAGCTCTGGTCAAGTAAGACCAATAAAAGCAAATGGATATGTGTAACTTTCAGTGATGAGTTTTGAATTGTTTGATCAACTAGATTACCTGTAAGCTGAATCAACATGTAAGTGGTTGAATATTCCACAGACATGTGTATTTTTAATGTAATTTTCAGGCAGAAAGAATATGACACAGTGTGTGTATCAAGGCTTGTATCCTTTGAATAATTATTCATCCATTGACCTTCTACATCCATTGACCTTCTACATCCATTGACCTTCTTTTGAATATCAGGGACATTGTTCAATGTTTATTTAAGTTGGTGTGATATGAAAGAGATTTGGTTACAGTTTCTGGCAGGTCAAGCAAACAAACATAAGTTTCTTGGTTGGACCTTATTTACTAAGAATGAAAAGTAGATGTGAAGAAAAAAGACTATTGTTGATATCTGTATTTGTCTTCATGAATTAAGTATAAGAATTTTTTTCTGATCACACCAGGGATTCCTGATGAATAACTTTCATCTGTATTTTGTTCAATTTTCATTATTATCAATTTTTTTTTTATTTAATTCTATTTGCAGTAAGAGAAGATGTATACTTATAAAAATTAATTTGCATAATGAATGGCTGAACTAATTGGACGTTTATCATTCCTGAATCCTTACACTGACATGGCTCTAACTTAATTCATAAACACACATGCATATATATATATATATATATATATATATATATATATATATATATATATATATATATATATATATATATATATATATATGTATATATATATATATGTTTCTAGACATAAAAAGAGGTTATATATATATATATATATATATATATATGTTATATACATATTTGTGTATGTATGCATGTGAGTGTATTACTTCTGAAGGGAAAACACAATCTATAAACCTGTAAATTAATTTATAAATAATTTGAGAGAGAGAGGGCAAGAGAGAGAGAGAGAGAGAGAGAGAGAGAGAGAGAGCGAGAGAGAGAGAGAGAGAGAGAGAGAGAGAGAGAGGGGGGCGAGAGAGAGAGAGAAGGCGAGAGAGAGAGAGAAGGCGAGAGAGAGAGAGAGAGAGAGAAAGAGAGCAAATTTACTCGTGATCAATAGTATCTCTAAATAACCCCCACACATTAAGCTATGGGTTTTACAAACAAGGATGAGGAAGGGTTCACCTACAAAAGGCACAAATGCTTCAAGTTCAGAAATTTGTCCAGCCTTGGTGACAAAATAAAATACACTTTAACCTTCAACATGAAGAGGAAGTGGGATTTACTTTTTATAAGGTAAAAGACATATATTGTAAATCAGAAAACTACTACTTGACACTTAGTGACACTTAAGTGTCTTTTTACTCTATCAAGTACTTGGGTCAAGCATTTGTTTATTTGACATAATCTTTTATATTAGAAGACAGTATACATTGTCTTTCTTCCACAGGTTACCGTTGGGAGTATCAGAAGAAATTAGAAATTGCAATCCTGCTTTTTAAAAAATTTTTTAAGGAAACTTTATCAAAACTTTACTTACATTATTTACATTTGACGGATATTTGTGAATAACAGAGTTGGCAACAGGAAAGGCATCCAACTGCACAAACACTACCTCTGGGAAAACAATCCAATTCATGCCAGCATAGGAAAGCAGATGTAAAATGCTAATGATAAATGATGCAAATGATCTATACCCTACCCCATAAATATATATACAGTATGTTTATACATACATTTATTTATATGTATATATAAAATGTATATATATAAAATATACATATAATAAATGTATCTATATCAATCTATCTGTCTATCTACATACACACACACACATGTATATATATATATATATAAACACAGCAGGTGCTAAACAAGATAACAATTTAAAACTTGAGTCATTGACTCAATAGATTTTATTAAAAACCAAACAAAGTGCAGCTGCACTAATTAAAGCACAAACAAAATCTTAGTTCAGTCTAGGAATGGGAAACCATACATCTTAATACTGAGCTCAATAACAATTATTGATGATTGTGAATTAAGTCAAGACATTATATCTTCAAACTATTCAATGTGAACATACACACATTCAAAATATATTGTGTGAGTGTGTGTTTCTGTATTCAGCATTTTTTATGAAACACATTCTGTTGACAAACAAAATAAAGTCAGTCATAAACAAACAAAATTCTTCCTTCAGAAATTGTGGTTTTTGTATTCTAAAAATATGCGCATGTGTGATTATGTGCAAATATATATATATATATATATATATATATATATATATATAAAGAGAAATGAAGAAATAAAGAAAGAGAGAGAGAGGGAGATGTGTTTATGCGTGTGTGACACATACATGTACACAAACACACTCATTGAGAATAAGAAATAAGCATGTAAAAATGTATGCAGTTCACTGTGTTTTCATGATATACACAAAAGACTATATTTAATCCATTTTTAAGAATTGCATAGGTGTTTGACATAAGTAAGACAATACCATATATGTGTGTTGTGTGTATAATATATGTACATATATATCTGTGTGTGTGTGTATATATACACTATATATAAAAATATTATATATATATATATATATATAGATATGTATAATATATATTATATATATAGATAAATACACACACACATATATATGTATGTGTGTATGTATATATATATATATATATATATATATATATATATATATATATATATATATATATATATATATATATAATAATAATATATAATGCTCACATTAGAGCAATGATGGCAGCACTTCATCACGTTGTCAAGTCATGGACACTAAGTATTGCCATGCTATTTCTTTTGTACAATTTTTTTTTGTACAATTCAATATTTGCTGAAGGATAAAAAATCCAGGCAGCAACTAATATCCCATTATGTTTATAGAGAAGAAATCATAAAATTAGATTGACAAAGGGGACAAAAATATCTGGTATTGAAAACCACACAGTCTGTTATGGTATTACTAGAAGTTGGCGTCTTAGTAATTACTAATCAAATAACTACATGCATGTGAAATGATTTAGGAGTGTATATAAGACAGGAATTCCATAGAATTTTATACAATATTTAGCAGGATATATTTGAAATAAATATCAAATATAAGGCTTTATGAAGAAATGAAAAAAATATAAAAATGAAATTGATGAGAAGGAAATGAATATAAATAAAAGTTACAACTTATAATGAAGATGTCAGATATGCTAAATATATGAAAAATAATTTTTGAAGAATTTCTTTTTATAAATCATAGCAAATTCTTTGTTCATAGAGTAATTTAAAAATTCTATGAGGTATTTCTCTGAATTATTCTATCAATAAGTATTTCATATATATATATATATATATATATATATATATATATATATATAAACATAAATGACATAGATGGAATTTTGAAAAAAGAAAAAATAAGAGAAAAAGAATATTTTCTGGTGAAAGTTTATAATTGGTATGAGGACAAAAGAGATAAACAGTTATTCATTAACTACTACTAATGTGAAATCTAAAGAATTCTTCTTGAATAAGAGCACATGTTCATAGATATTATAATAATGATATATGACAAGGGTAAAAAAACATGAAATGACAACTAAATATTTATTAGATTAAATATTTCAATAAAATCTTTATAAATAGTTTGCATATAAATAAATGAAATTTATTACTTTAATTGAACTTAACAAAAACTGGAAGATAAAAGTTGAATAATTTAGGAAATAACTTAAAAAAGAACAAAACAAAACAAAAGCAATAATATTGCAGTAAATTGAGATAAACAGTTTCCATAAGAATGTGTCACCTTTGTTTCTTTAACGAAATATGTATTTAAACAAACATTCCAAAATATGAAGACAGTAACTCTAAGCAAAATTATGTGTAGTGACACATAATGGAAAACGAATCTAATCTAATATGGTTTAGATTAATATCTAAACCATATTAATCTAACTTATCAATTAATCTATTAATTAATCTAACATATTAATTCTAACTGGTTGCTATATTTTGAGCTTTTTTCTGAATCAAATGGAATTTGTCAGGAAATCTTTATTTAATCTAAGCAAAAAAGCTTTTTTTTAGTCAAATTTCATCATTGCATTCATAAATTTGTAGTATTAAGTAAAACAATATAGTTTTTGAAAAATAATTTTTACCATAATACATCTACAAGAGTAATCTACAACTCTTTTTAATTGGTCATTTATGGAACAAATAATCTTAATATATGAGCTGTATGAAATAAAATAGATTAAAAATTTCATTAAACTCTTTACCTAAATTTTGACCAAACATTCATAATTAAATAACAAGAAATATACTACTTATTTTGAGCTAATCTCATAACTTATAAGGCAGATCTGAAAAAATATATAAAAAGGTATACAAATGTATTTCTACTGGCACAGTTATTCTATTGTTACATCATGGGCATTTTCTCACTTTCATTTGTCCATCTCATAAATTACATTGTACGCTAAATAAACTGTGTTAAGGAACTCACTGCATCTATTAATTTTAAGATTTATAATATACTCTTTAGAATAAATTAAACAAGAAAAGCTTTATATTTTTGCTTAAGTAACTATTCACAGGAAACTTCAGACAAGGAAGGTAATTTAGAGTGAAGAAGCAAATCTCAGCACCACCAGATATGGTGTTGAGGTAACAAAGAAAGCCCCCAAAATCAGGGAGGAGAGGAATGTGTGAGAAAATAAAGGAAATGCTTATGTGTTACACGTAAGTAAATTATTGGATAAAATAACAGGAAACAAGAGTAGAAGTTGCCAAATGTGTCAAAGAGAGAAAATGTAAGGGATAAAGATTTCAAGATTATAAACTATACAGTAAGACTAAACCAAAATGTTTTCTCAAACAAAAATGTGTATATATGTAAGTACACACACACACTCAACAATCAAAACATGCTAGCATCTAAAGGCAGTGAAAAGGGAGAAGTTGGTTACTATGTAAATGGTTTCAAGAATTGGATGGTAAAATGACAAAAGAGAAAGGGTGTTTGACTTTACATTTTGAGTTGAAATTGTGACATATCACCTCCAAACATAAAGGGACAGAACAGGTCATCTTATGTTGTCATCCCTCCAAAGTTAGTAAAATAAATACTAGCCATATACTGATTATATACTCCTTTAGTAAATGTGTGATCCCGTGCTAGTGTTAGACATCCTTATATGCACTATTGCATATGTATAAACAAATACATAACATGCATGTTTGTGGAGGTGCACGGCCTATTAGTTAAGATGTTGTACTCATGACTGTAAGATTGTAGTTTTGATTCCTGGACTAGGTGATGCATTGTGTTCTTGAGCAAAACACTTCATTTCATGTTGCTCCAGTTAACTCAGCTGGCAAAAATGAGTAATCCTTTGATGGACTGTGTTCCACCCAGGGGGTAAAATATATGTCACAAAATCTGGGAAACCAGATTTATGAGCCTACAACTTGGGAAGGTTCTTTGCTTCTTTTCTTTTGTTATATGGATATGTACATATGTATATGAATATAAACATATCCATGAAATATAATTTAAATGCTTATATTATCTAAATAATTATTTAAAAGAATTTTAGAGCTATGTTCTTCTATGTATCTGGTAATTGCTAAATAAACATGACTGCATTTGTTTTCTCATACTCAAAGACAGTTTGAAATAAAAATGCTGTCTGGTTTGGAAACTGTTTGAAAAATGTAAATTGCTAATGCCTTAGGCAAGCCCTTCAAAACAGTAAAGGTGACTTTATTTGCTATTGAGAAAAGGAGTTGTTGAAATTTAATATTCTATAAGTAATGCAAACAATTGCTATATAAATGATGTAGTAATAATCCTGGCATGCTGACAAACAACACTCAGACCATTCTTGTGAATTATTTGAGTAGGCCAGATTATGTTATGAATTTTAAATTCTGTCACCTAGGAGTCATAATCAGAGAGTATAAGTAGGAATAGATATGTAATTAGGGTTCATAAGAGGAGATATGCTTTAGATGTGTTTACTGCTGCTGACACCAAATTGATTCTGACAGCATAACAAACATTGGTGCATATATCAAGCATGTCATTCAATATGACAATGAAATAAAAAGCTGTTAAGGTGAACAGTCTTTTGCAATATAGACAAGACAGAGAGATGAATCCCAAAAAATACATACACACAAATGCTTAGTTTAATGATGTGTTTGTGTATACACACACACACACACACACACACACACACACACACACACATAAACGTTTGTTTCCCTTCCAGGTGATTCCAGACTCAATCACACAAAATAGCACATTGGGCAAAAACTTTTAAAACAGTGCTTTAATATGCTAGAAATAGCAACTAACATATAAGAAGAGGCAGCCAAAACCAGATCAAATTACACTCTACAACTTTCAAAATGGAAGAATATGTTAGAGAATGTATTTCCTGATATACAAAATACATGGAAGGTCACAGTTGGAAGGGTTTCAATATAAGACTTCTCAATCAGGGCTGACCTGGGATTCAACTACAAGTAACACTGTTTCAAGACAATGAGGAATCCTTTACTTCAGTGACTTTTCAATCCTTCCCTTGCTATTTACCCTCTTGGCTTGATGTAAAAGCCCACACCAGGGCCATACTGCTATCTTTATGATAGTATGTTAGTGCATGTGTGAGTGTAAGCAGGCATGTATATGTGGTTGTGTTGGTGTGTACGCAGACATACATGCATGTATACCAGGTTCCTCTGTGAGTTCTACTGGTAACATCTAATCCAGTTCATGCTGCATGGTTGGGTCACCAATGACTAAACTGGCAATGTCACTGAGTTAACCTGGTGAAAAAGGTTGCAAAAAACCACAGCAGAATGAAAACAATGCCTGCTAAAAGGTTACATGAATCCAATGTAAAGTTAAAGACTAACCATAGCGTCAGGTATTAGAATTTCTAAGCTGGTTGTCTAATGTGCTATAAAACCATTGGGAGTCAAGCAACCCTAACTTTAATCATATCATGTCTCTAGAAGACATTTTAGTTATAAAGCCTGTTAATATTGATTTCAAATTTCGGCACAAGGCCAGCTGTTTTAAGGGAAGGGGTGAGTTGATTACATCAATCCCAATGTTCATCTGGTACTTATTTATCGATCCCAGTAGGATGAAAGACAAAGTCAACCTTGGCAGAATTTGAACTCAGAATGTAAAGATGGACAAAATGTCACTAAGCATTTTGCTTGGTGTGCTAAAACTTCAGCCAGCTCACTGCCTTAAAAGCGTGCTTTTATTGCCCAGATAATATTTTGCTTCATCCTGCCACTAGGTCCCTTGACTTTGGTAATGGGAGCCTTTGTGGTTCTGACTTCAATAGTACACTGGAATTGCCGACAACATATTTTCTAATCATCAGTGATGGGCATACTTGTTCAATGAGTGGACAGCCATTGTATATATATGCATTATGAATGTTTGTATGCATGCATGTGTGTGTGTTTGTAAAGATGTATGTGTGCTTACATGCATGTATGTGAATGAATATATACACCTTTTTTTTTAAGTAGCTATGAAATTGTCCAAAGTGAATACATAAAGAGGTATACAAATATATGAAAGCGCCCGACTTTGATAATAGTTGAAGTAAAATCAGAACATAATTTTTAGATTATCTTACAAAATTTGGCACTGACAAATGAATAAAGTACCAACTTTAATGATATAGATGGCTATTCATTTGAATGGGTTAGCAAACATGGAGAAAAACCATCAAGATAACAAAAGGAGTTCTGCCAATGATGACAATGATGGTGGCAGTATGTATAAACTAATATATTTTCACTAATAATTTAATGTGTGTGTGTGTGTGTGTGTGTGTGTGTGTGTGTGTTATGTACAGACCCGAAAAGAAACAAGACATCATGCAAACAAAAAGTAAAATAAAATGAGATACAAAATTAATATAATCTGGAATTATGAATTATCTTGGCCACAGAGATTACATAAAGAGTGAGGCATACAATGAAAGATTGAATGAAACTCTAAAGCTTTTTTGTTATATAAAAATATGTAGCAGCATTTTCTTTAAGCATTTTTATTAATGGTAATTAAGTTACAATCTATATATGAAGATATTTTACAACAAAGAACTCTAATAACAATGTATGATACCATTCTTTTATCTATTGACGTTGTTAAGTTCCAAGATGACCCTGACTGAGTGGTGCTACCACCAAAAGCATTCTAGCCTTGAGTATCCCACCCTTTTTCAGGCATTATGTATCCCAGACTACATTAGCCAATATGTCCTTTTTTTTTAAAGATGGTGAGGTGTGATTTGGGGAGTTTGGCTGCTGCTATTTATAGCAGATCAAGTTGCATAGGAGCTTCCTCATTTTGACATTTAAATCTTGAAATAGTGAACACTTCTGAGCAAGAGATTCTTTAAATAAGCTTTTTGAACTACTGGATTAATCATGATGCTTTTATCATAATTTCATATACCCTTAATAACATATATTAGACAGATAAATGTATCAAATCCAGCTTGTATGTATACCAGTAAAACATTTAGATGTTTTACTGACTACTCAAAGATACTAGGATATTCTAGGGTGTTATAATTCCAACAATCCAAAGTATTTCAGTAGCAGTCAGTAAAACTCCTTTCAAGCTTCTAGAATTCAATTTTTAGGTACACCTTTTATTGTTTTTTTTTTTAGAAAGAAGAAATATGCCACTAAATTAATGATTTCTATCTTTAGTATACATCCAAAATACAGCTGGCAGCAGAATCTTATTAGTACTTATTTTGTAATTTCACCTCCAGAAGGATAAAAAGAAAAGTCAACCAGAGGGAAATCTGAACTCAGAATGTAGAAGGAAAGACAAAATAAATTACTGCAAGTACAATAGAACTGACAATCCAATGTTAGGAAATATTCAACTGAATGATTTGGTATTTGATAACTAGAAATTGACTATCAATCAACTAATGACATCACTCAAAAACCTGCTTTAAAAAGATAAAAAGCTGTTAAAGTATAAATGAATAAATAAATACTGATGATGATTTCATAATTGAAATATTCTTTCAGTATAAAGATTTTAGCATTGGTTAAAAAAAAAACCGCACCTAACTAGAAAAATATTTAGATATAACATAATAAAATATAAATTAATTCAGATGCTTTTAATTACCCTTTAAACTAGTAATGTTTTAAAAATAATAAGTTAAATGGATCTGGCTGCGATGATGAGAAAAATAAAGATGGAAAAAAACTGTTCTATTGAGAAGCCAGTAAAAATTAATCTGGGAATTGGATGAATCCATTTAATTACTTATTTATTTCAATACGAACGACCATGAGATTGATAGGTATATGATATTTCATTGATTTAATGCAATAAAACTATACTCAGTGCACGTTTGAAGACAACAAATATTGCATCTGAGAGAAATGCTTGTGACGGTTGCATTGGGCCAAATTGATTGATACACAGCAACTTGATTGAAAGGAAATGGAGATTTAAGTATGATTGGTGACAACCAGTTTGTATTCATTTGAGCATTTCAGTAAACTGAAAGTTCAAAAGGTGACTGAAAAAAAAAAATCATATTTAGGAGTTAGTGATTTATAAAATTGTTTCTCGAAATATATAAATAAGAGGACAGTGACCCTACAAACTTGAACTGTATTTTCTCTAGTTGCCAATCTTTAATTAAAACAAAATATAAAAAAATGGAAGGAAAAAAAGGAATAATATTTATGAACTAGAGGGGCAAAAGTGATATAACTGCCAAGAAGAACAAATTAGCTATCAAAAAGCAATTTAGATGGTGGTCAGAGAATAAGAAAGCTAATACTGTGAATTCCCTGAGTTTTGATTCAGCTATGACTCATGTTCACAAAGTTGTAATTGTTTCATTTAGACCATTCGTGGGACAAGATAAGTCAATGACAACTCAGAATCTGAGTAGTAGTTATTTCTAATAGGTTATTTGTAGTCTAACATGAAGACATAAAACAAATGAATGGTAAGCAAGCTTATTGAAATGAGGGAAACATTTACTATTCCAAAGCTCAATGAAGATAACATGGTTTATAGGGAAAGATATAAATACTGGGATCTAGTACAATTGAAGAGAATAGCAATGAATTCCAATGACAAACCTGACCATAACATGAGATTCTCTTATACACCAAAATATTACAGTTTAATTTGAATGACAATCTATGCAGTTTCAGAGTAACTGGAAATGGTTATATTTTCGCCTGATACTTCTTGACCAGTCCTCATACCTACAGTAGTCACCAAAACACTTCCTAAACACAAAGACAAGATTTTCTATGGACTGACTTTTGATATTGTGATACTGGAGCCTTTACCTGTTGACATTGGACACATAAGCGAAGTGAAATAGTTCTTATCAGGTTTTGAAACCAAGTTGCAGAATTGTCTTTCTGAAACTCAATTCCACCTTTTGTTCTCCAGTTGCACCAGTATTTTTACTTTTAATAATAATATTTCTCTACTGAGAATGAATGCAGATGCTTAACCTGCTAGAAATAACAGCTACATCTCCGTCTAATCAGACTATAACATCTCAGAAAAGGATGGGCACTATAGATAATGTAGTCCTAGATATACTGTCTAAAAGAAGGGAAAAGACAAGATAGTCACAGCTAGACTTACTTTTGATCACAGTTCTAGCTGGAGCTAAATAATATTACTTCTTTATTAGAATGTTACATGTATTGATATTGTACAGCCTTAAATATAAAGAGGAAAGGAATGAAGTGCTGTGATATTCACTCTCTCCATAAGAGTTTTATGAAAACATCATGAGATGGCAAATGTTCAGCACATTATCCAACCGATTTAAGATATGTTGATATATACTTCCTTAGCAAATCAATGACCTTGACACAAGTATATTACAAGTACTTATACTGATGATACACTGAATTAAACCTCTTAAAGGAAGAGTATCTAAACTCTGAGAAACATATCACTCATACTTTTATTGTGGCCAATATTCATATTACTCTCTGAAAATGTAGCCTGGTATTCCTCAAAACACTTGACTATTACTCATTTGAAAACATCAAATTAAGCCTTCTATCCTGCACAATAACAACATGGCAAATTAAGAAAAATTATCTTAAAAAATTAGAACATTTAGGAAGGATCTGTTCAGAAAAAGAACTACCAGTAGCATATGTTATGTTTCTATTGTAAATTATTCATGTAGGACCTCTCTTTCTATGTCTCTCTCTCTCTCTCTCTCTTTATATGCACACACATACATTTGAGCTAATCTAACAGAAATGTTAGCACTCTAGGCAAAATGCTTAGCAATATTTCGTCTGTCTTTATGTTCTAAGTTCAAATTCTGCCGAAGTTGACTTTGCCTTTCAGCCTTTCAGGGTTGATAAATTAAGTACCAGTTATGTACTGAGGATGGTCTAATCGACTGGCTCCCTCTCCAAAAATTTCGAGCCTTGTACCTAGACTAGAAAAGAATATGTTTACAGGGCAAAAAGTGGTAAGCTAGCAGAATCATTATTGCACTGGGATTTTGTCTGTCTTTACAATCAGCTAGCCCCCTCTCCCGAACTTGCAGGCTTTGTACCAAAATTAGAAACCATGTGTTTGTTTGTGTGTGTTAAAGAGACGAAATACAAAATACACTGCTACCATATTATTGATACTAAAAGTTAAAAGAGGCTGCATAGATATAATGCCATACATGGATAGAAACTGAGCCCACCCTTTCTCCCTTGTAACATACAAACCAGTAACATTGAGAATACCAAACCATTACATTTCGGGCAACCGCTGAGTAAAAATGTAAAGGAACTATCAATAAACAAGTTAGTGGCCATGTGTTAGACAGTGTTACATAACCAGTGAATGCCAACTATGCTGTGGAGCAGAGGTGAGCTTTGAGTGAGCCAAGCCTGCAAGCATGGCTTCGATTCTGATTGTTGCCATTTCTCTTCACTTAATGATTCTTAATTGCTTTGACAACAGTATGAATTCTCTCCATTCTCTCCCTCTCTATATATATGGGACTCTTCTATCAGACACAAGATATCTTTCAGATAAGTATTGTGGAAATAAGCTCCAGGGCAACCCATATTTCCTTAAATAGTCTCACTTCCCAGCTGTAGTCACATGATGTGAACATCATTTACATCACCAGTGAGAAGAGGACACCATGAACAGTACACATTCTCGCTTGCTTTCACTCATAAATCATACAGTTAAAAGAGTAAGCATTATATTGATTGACTGATTAGTTTCCAGCTACAAAATAATTTGAAGCTCAAAAAACAAAGGTCTATGCATAATGAACCTACTGGAGAGACAGTCTGAATATTTCTTCTCATATTGATAGTTTTTATATTTTAAGTAAGAGTGGTTGGTTAGCAAAAGCAGTTGAGCCTTGTTGCATTTAGTTGATCATTTTTTGTTCTGAGTTTTGAGTCAGTTTTCATCCTTTCAGGGTTGATAAAATAAGTGCCAGTTGATTCAATAGAATTGATAGTTTCTTAATACTTCTGTTGATATTAGAAAATCAAACTTAATCAGAAGTGGAATAATACTCAAAGAGTGTTTGTTGTCCTTGTTAGTTGCTTTGGCTGAAACATTATTATGGAAGTTAAATAATTTATAAATGATTACAACATTAAAATTATCCTGTTTACAATAAATACAAGACCTGAAATTTTGCAGGTGGGGGCTAGTCAATTATATTGAGCTCTTAATATTAATAACCATAAAACAATGAAAGAGCTTGGTACGTTTGCCAGGCATGAAACACAAAAAGTAATTCATAAAATATAAAAGCTGACTTGGTTCTGAAGCTTCATATATTCTAATTAGTTGAAAAATGACAACATTTAAATGCAGTAGATCCCTGGAAACCTTTAAAGTGTAGCACTATTTATATCACAGCATGATTATGTCACAACCTAATGAATTAAGGAACTTTATTTGGTAAACAACAATATCACTGGAATATTTCGGTGAAGCTTATTCATGTATTTTTTTCTTAAATATATTTTAAAGAATTAATTAATCAGATGAGAAGGTGAGTGTACATAGTTTTTGTAGGTTACCCAGGACAAGTCGGATCAGTGTGGAGTATACTCAGCTTGAACTTTTGCAGTAGTTAATTGTCTGAGAAGAAAAAGAGAGCAAGAAGAAAGTAGAGGGAGGACATGATTGAGAGAAAGATGAATTTCATATAAGAACAGAGTTGGTGGAGAGAGAGGGGAGGAATACACAATAGGGACTGACATAAAAAGGAGAGAAGGAAAGCTATTGTATGTACCATAGCTATTATATAAGTATTAAGAGAAATATAGAGAGAAAAGGAGAATAATAACGACAAGGAAATTAAGTCAAACTCGAGAGTTTATACTAAAAATGATTAATATTTGTCTAATTTTCAAACAGCCTTAAAGACATAGCTAGCTGAGCTTAATTAAGAGTGTTCATATCCTTTTACAAGCATGTATTTGTGACCATAAACAAGACACTTAAATCAATTTGTTTCAGTTAGCTAATGTAGAGTATAAGTTGCTAGGTACATTAGGTACCAACTAAACATGAGAATATTTCTGTCAAAGCTAAAAGAATCTGATATGTAAAATAAGGTAAATAAAAAAACAAAATGGAAGGATAAGAATTTTTCTCCTTAGGAACATCATATCAATATACAGCAAAGAAAGCTGCAATTTTTTATTAAGCCAGTCTCCCAACTAAATTAGAAACAGAGATAGTCTATGTTGATTATTATCACCATACCATTATACGATAAAGCTAGTAGATTTTTTTCATCACAACAAAATAACTGATTTTGTTGAAAAATATAACTTGGACACACACACACACACAAACACACACACACACACACACACAAACTGTCTCTATATTTATTATCTACTAAAACATTTGTTCATCTAATAATAAACTTTGTTTTTCTTTTTGCTTTCCATAACATTATGACTACTGCTGTGATAAGTTACTTTTTTCCTATATTATAGAATATAAAGATATTCTATAGAAACCTCTTTGATAATCTAGAGTTAAAATTAAAAAAAAAAAAAAGAGAAAGAGAATCATGAATACATAGAGAAGTTGTAAATCTTTTTGAAGAATTTCCAATTTTTCATATAATATTTATATATTGTACTCTAGAAATATATGAGAAAGCTTATATTAAGCAAAATATGAATGAAACGGGCAGAATCAACAAATTTATCAACATACAAGCAACAAAAATAAGAAAAATGAATTACAGTAATTTTTTAAATAAAAGAAAGCAAAAAGAACAAAAAGAGAGCTTTTTCTTAAGTAAACAGTAATTTAATCTCTGCAATTAACAATAAATAATAAATATGAAATAAGGAAAGAGAACTTTTTTTTTTAAAAGTATTTTGAAATAGAATTTTTGGAGATTATTAAAAAAATATTACTCGTGGCCTTATCCTTATCACAAACGCTAGTAATTTTAGTAATGAATATAGAGAAGCCTGCCAGACAAAAGAAGATTTGAATGGTGCAAGTAATAAGGTTGTTGGCTTATTAAAGATGACAAATATAGAGAAGCTAATTACGAGTGGGTTTCTTATTTACAAATAACTAAGGAATTGAGTTAATGGAGAGAGAGAGGGAGAGAGAGGGGAAGAGAGAGGAGAAAGGGAAGGAGAGAGAGAGAGCAATAAATATATGAAATAAACTAGATTTCACACTCATACAATACGGCAGAATGCATATATTTACGGGGCCATTTTTATAAGGCACATTTGCTTGTATCAGTATTATATATCAATAAAAAGTCAGTGGATGGCAGAATTGAGGTGGGGTGTTATATTCTGAGTTCAAACTCCAGTAGGGTTAACACTGACCTTTTATGCTTCCAAGACAAAGTGAACAAATACCAGTTAAAAACTAGGGGTGATTCAATCAACTGTACTCTTTCAAAAGATTGTGTGACAAAACATGAATAGTATTTTGTATTATATACACATACACATATGTGTATATATGCATATATAATATGTATTTATGAATTTATGTATGCATGTATGAATCAGGTGACATTTTTTCAGAAATTTAGAAAAATCTAATAACAGTATGTCTAATGGTATTAACAAAATTGAAAATAAAAGCTTGTGTATTCTATTCAAATGTTTTCTTTCACACCAAGGTACTGTGAGGCAATTAAGTAATTAGAACAAGAAATCTGTTCGCAGGTACAACCTTCATCATCAGAAAATAAAGCAAATGAAAGAGGGATTCCTTAACTACACTTCACCTAAACTGCTCAATGTGGAATAAAATATTGTAGGTAAACTTTTAGAAATCTATAATTTTTGCCTTTGTGAAACACACGCACACACAACATTCTGTCATGTTCTGAGTTATGGACAAAAACAAAACATGTTATGTAAGTTATGCCATATAAGATGGAAAAGGAAAATATTAAAAAAACAACAAAAAACCCTCCAGAAAACCTAATATTTCAAATGTCTATGTTCTGATCATATGTAAAATGTTTAATGATATTTTTTGAGTGCTTTTATAATACAGCATTATTTCTCTTTTCTCTTTCTATGTGAAAGAGCTCTGTCAGTTGGATAGGATAATTTGGTTTGAATTTTATAGAAAAAAAGAAAGCTTCCAAAAGTTCTGATATTCCATCTCATGCGTCTATCACTGCCAGCTCCCACCTCTCTCTTTCAGACATCCTTTTAACATGCCAGCAAAAAGGAAAAATTGAAAATCATTACTCTCTACTTTTCCTTTCTTATATGACTTTTGGTCAAGAGTAAGAAATAAATAAATGAAAGCAGATTTTATGAAACAATAGTTGATTAATTTACACCCAAAATCTCCAAACACAGGACAGAATGGATAAATTATCTGGCTGAATTAAAAGAGAAGCTAGTTTTCAACGATATATTTGGAAACATGAGACGCATAGCTGACTGATATCACACAATAAGTTCTATTTTCTCAAAAAGTCCCGAGAAGTTTCTCTTCTCAAAACATATATTGCTATAAAATAAATGACAAACATGAAAAGCCAATAAACTTTTTTTTATAATTATAATCAACAAATTTTAAACAAATTGATACTATTAAAAGAACATAAGAAAAAAAAACAAAGAAACAAAAGAATTAGCAGTGTAGTAATTTTCAATAACATAAACAAAATGAGTTAAATAATTATTACTATTTAAATATCATTATGGTTATTTTATGGTTATCAAAATATACAATTATGTGGTTTAATCAAACAGTAATAATGTCCCTATAACATCTTCTCATACACACTCAAACAAAACAAAAAACTTTTATAGCAGTTAAAACAAGTCGTACAATCATATTGCAATTATATTAATGTATTATGTAAAAATTATTGTTTGTATTGCTTAGCCCCAGGTCAGATCCGACCAGCAGACCAACTATAGAAGGCATTCTAATCATGATCATCTACTTTCTCTAATGTTACATTTCTTTTTCTTTTTTAAAATGTTAGGGTTTGATTTCATGGAATTTTGGTTGCTATATCTAGTCACCATCCAGAAGCTCATCCACTAAATCAACAACAACAAAAGTTTCTGAGTTTGGCACAAAGTCAACGATTTGGGGGTGAGGGGTTTTCTTGATGCCATTGACTCCAGCACATGAATAGTATTTTATTCATTCTGGAGGAATGGAAGCCAAAGTTGAGCTAGGCAGAATTTGAACTCAGAACATAAAAAATCAGGAGATATACTAAAAGGCTCTAATGCTTAACGGCACAAAACCAGCAATTTTTAGGGGAGATTAGTTGATTACTATCAACCTTGGGTGTTTCTGATACTTTATTTCATCTAAACTGGTGGAATTAAAGATAAAGTTGAACTCAGAACATAAAGATTCAAAGTTAAACAATTCTGTAAATCCACTACCCCAATAAATAATAGTAGTGGTAATGATAATAATAATAATAATAATAATAATAATAATAATAATAATAATAATAATAATAATAATAATAATAATAATAAATGTCTATGTTCTGACCATACGTAAAATGTTTAATGATATTTTTTGATATTATTATTATTATTGAGTGACAGAGTAGTGCATGCCATCAAAGTGACACTGGGATAAAATATATGAAGCCCAATATACCCATCATGACTACCTGTCTGACAAGGGTACACCAGGCACAAGCACCACAACCATATGTGCATGACATGGTGATCTCTTTTTTTTTTTTTAGCGCATGACCTTGCAGGTGGGACCCAATCAGAAAATTCTGGTTGAGTAGCTCATCCCACTCAAAAGGTTCCTGAATAAGATTTGTTTTAAGGATGATCAACAAAACACCAATGTTTCCAGAAGTGAATTATTCAAACCCCAACGAATTCCTCTCAACACATGTCTATGTTGCTCCCCCACTACTTTTGCTCGTGATCAGAGATACACATATCATCAGCCACTAAGGGACATGCTCAACTGGTTAAGGTCAAACAACTGACAAGCAAATCTGTAGTACTGAGCAGAATATTTGCTGTAGCCCATTTTTATACCAAGACAAAACAATGTACATGATAACACTTCCAATCAGTTAAGATCAAAAGCCATGAGAGCCAATGCCTGGTACTGCATCAGGGCATTTATCATTATTATTTTTATAATTATCATTATCATCATTATCATTTTTATTATTGTTTTGGCACAAGGCCAGCAATTATAGGGTGAGAGGGTTAGTCAATTACATTGACTCCAGTAGTTGACTAGTACATTATCAACCCTGAAAAGATGGAAGCAAAGTTGACCTCAGTGGAATTTGAACTCGAATTTGTCTAATATACTAGCAATTCTACCAACCTACCACCCTAATAAATAGTAGTAGTAATAGTTTCAAATTTTGGCTCAAGGCCAGCAGTTTTAAGGGGAGGGAGATAGTCAATTACATTGACACCACTTCTTCACTGTTACTTTATTTTATTGGCCCCCACTGAAGGGATGAAAGGCGATAATGGGGATATAATGTAACAAACATTTAAGCAGTCTATTCATAGCATGTCTGTTTTTTTTTTTGCTTGTTTCCATGAGAGCATGTGTGTGCATGTATCTGTGTATGTGTCTGTGTGCATATGTATGTGATTATATAAATATAAAGAGATATATAAATACACACACGCACAAATTTGCATACATATATCTATTTGCTTATATGAACGTAAATAAAAACTCAGTAATGAATATGACAGGAGATTTATTCCACAAAAAAGGAAACAGCTATTGTGTGAAAAAGTTTATAAACTATATCAAAAAGGAGTACAAGCGAAAGGAGTTTCATGCAACATATGGTAAATGAGGATCACAGATTAAGAAAAATATAAATAAAATGACAAAAAAAACTATAATTGCAACACATACGAACTCAAAACTTTTATTTGCTCATCATATTTTTTTTTATGCAGCTGATAATTCATGCCATAATTACTTCAGGTTTCTTACTTTTCTTATGTGTTCTGTCAGGCAACAAGAATACTAAAATTTTGTAAAAGTTTCAATAAAATCGCTGGGACATTTTATACTCTGAATGCACACACAAAAATAAAAAACTCGGAGTTTATAGAGTTATAGAGTGAATATCCAATGAAGATATGTGTGAGAATGTGTGTGTGCATTTGTTTGTGTGTATTAGACAGATTTAGTGGACTCTGGGGTATCCCCAACGTGTTGCTGGCTCCTCAAGTAGGAATAGAGTATATAGGCTAAAAGACACAACACTGACAGGGCAGGGAGACTGCAGCACGTAAGTAGCTGAATTTACACTACTTTCACATCAGGTACTTTTACTTTTGCACATTCATACATTACACACACACAAACGTGTGTGTGTGTGTGTGTGTGTGTATACAGATATATACATACACACACACACATATATATATAAATATATATACATATATATAAATACACACACAAATAAATATATATAAAATATTTACATTATGTGTGATATATATGTTTGTATGTGTGTGTATGTATATATGTATGTATATATGCATGTGTGTGTGTATGTATATATATATATATATATATATATATATATGTATATGTAAGTGTATGTATACATAGATATACGTGTACAGAGAGGAGGTGTGTATTTGTGAGTATGTAAGTATGCGCATGATGGCAAATAGTGCTGCAGAGGGAATAATGATACAAACTTGTAAGTAAAGCTTTTAGAAAAATTATTCTGTGAGGAATTTAAAACCAATTGTATAAAAATCAAATCAAATATGCCAACTAATATAAATCAAACTAGAGGAAGGGGAATTAAAAGATTCTGAACCAGATATATGCCAGAAAATTACCAATATTCAAAACTGTTTCTAACAAAAGCTTATCTGTGTGTGTGTGTGTGTGTGTGTATGTGTGCGTATATGTGTGTGTGTGTGTGCGTGTGTGTTCATGTGCATGTGTGCGTATGTGTGTGCATGTTTGGGTGTCTGTATGGGTATATGTATATACACACATATATATGATACAAAAAAAAATATATATATATTTTTGTATGATATATGTGTCATAAAACAGTGTACATTTAGCAAAATGTTGAAAGCTACTTGAATAATAAAAAAGAACTATTATTCTATATTTGTATTTGTCTTAACAATTTATCATGAAAGTACGTATATGTGTTTAAAGCTTAGACAAAACACAATACATAAGTACTAATACACACACACACACACACACACACACACACACACACACACACACACACACACACACCATTAAAAATACATATATGTTATGGATGTATATGTATATTTTATAGACATAAATATATGTATAATGAAATAGTGTAAGTATAATAAAATACTGAAATCTTTACCTGATGACAAAGAATAATATCTATCTATCTATGTATCTATCTATCTATCTATAAATTTATCTATCTATATGTACACATATTATATATATATATATATATATATATATATACATATATATATATATATATATATATACACACACAGATGCATATACATACAAGCATACATAGATATACTTATGTTTAAGTGTCAATTTAGCATAGTGGTTACACTATCAGATACAATAATCTGTGGTATTTGTTTTGAATCTCTATGCTCTGAGTTCAAATCTTACTCAGATCAGCTTTGCTCCTTCATCTGTAGACCTCGATTAAAAGTTATTAATGAAATCAATCTCACAATGAAATCAAAACAAGCAAAAAGCATAAAGCAAATTCTTTGTGCTAATGTATTAAATCAATTCAAATGCATACTCTGTGTATTGGGTACACATACCTGTACACACACACACACATTTACATAGATATAAGCATATTACACACACACACACACACACACACACACACACATTTATATAGATATATACATATCACACAAACACACGCATACATGTGTGTGTGTCTATCTGTCTGTCTGTCTGTTTGTCTGTCTGTCTGTCTGTCTATCTATCTATCTATCTATTACACACAAGTGTGTGTACATACATGTGTGTGTGTGTGTACATATGAGAAGAAGGAGAGAGGGGAGAAAAAGGTATATTAAAGCTACTAAGAAGTTCAGTCCAAAAATCAAATAAGAATAACTAAAATACACAGCTTAGAAAGAGATACTGGATCTCTAAATATAGTCAAACAATGAGCAGAACACATACGTAGCTGATAGAAGAGAGATGTTCATGTGTGTGTGTGTACATGCTATAGGGTTATTTCATTTTTGTCCTTGCTAATATGTGTATATGTGTTTGTGTACGTGCATAATATATACACATATACACATTTTTTTCTGTATATCCTATCTGTTTCCACTTGAGTTATTTTTCTTGTGAAACAGGTGTAAAATCTGTTTCTTGAATGACTATATAAATAAGTAATTAAATAATAACTTTAAAGATTTTCCAAAACAATAATTCAATAACCTATAAACAGTACATGTGTTTTGCATGTATGTATGTGAGCAAAAGAGCATTTAGATACTTACTTGAAAGGAAAGGGGCCTAGAGAAAACGAGCCTACAGAATTTAGTTTGAGCAAATGCCATTGTAGTGAAAATACTTATTAATTCATTCAATACTTTTAGAAAAAAAGTTTCTGAATCTTTTTTTTTTATATATTTACATATTAATTTCATTTTATTTTCAACCTACCTCAAATGTGTACCATTTTCTCCTTTTTAAATTCAAAATAAATTCCTAACAAAAGTTAGAAATTTACTTGAATGAATGCACTAAAAATTTTTTTACTGAAGAAATATGATCAGCTATTTATTTTTACATATTTAAGTGCATCCAGTTAGTAACAGACATACAAATTAACTAGCTTATACAACATTTTTTTTTTCTCAGGTCAGTAACTTTTTGTAAAAAAAGAAAATCTATTTACTTGTTTTCCATCTTGAATGCAGAAAGTTATATGTATATTTTTATTGATTGATTTACTCTTTCTCACTCTTTCTCACTCTTTCTCTCTTTCTTTCTCTCATTCTCTCTTTCTTTCTCTTTCTCTCTTAGTCATATACAGAAACTCAAATGCTTGCTTGCTAATATGCACATACTTAAGTCTAGTTGTGTTAGTCTTATTTATATGATGTTGCATAATTATTATGAAACAGCTTGTGAATAATAATACATTTGTCTCTTTCCCAATGACACAGATTTTATCAGTTAAAAATCAATAAAGTTTCTTTTAGCTTTAAGTTTCCAACTAGAAAAAAAATCCCACAAAAAACAACTATAAAAACCAATGAAACAACACCAAAAATTAATAACCATTCACATTCAAAGCTTTCTTAAAATTAACTGTCATTCTTGGTCTCATCACTTATTTGCACAATCAATTCTGCCATATTGACAAGAAAACCATTTCCTTCTGATTTGCATTCCATATTCACTTCAATGAAACTAATGAAGATTACAATTTTCCAAAACACAACTTAATACCAAAGCAAAACAATCTTTAATTAACTGATCAAAAGTTCACAGCTCAGAGTCAAATTTTCATGTTGTGTAAAAGTTACAGTCACAGAAGCAATACTGGAGAAGAATATGATGATAAAACATAACTGACATAACAACAGGAATTAGCGATCATAATTTTGATGGATGTTGGAAGATGTAGATATTTAATCAGGACAATATAAATATAATGTACTAACAACAAAACAAAAAAAAAAAGACAACTAAATGTGTGTGTGAAGGAGAGAGAGAGAGCTGGTGAGATTTGTGAACAAAGCCAATATTTATGACTGAGAGAATTACATAAGATTTGCAACTGATAATCTAAATAATAATAACATGTGCACACATATACAGAGTATGCAAGAAGCACAATGATTAGGATGGCAAGGGGAAAAGCAGAAATGGTTTCTAACATTAAAATATAAGTGCCATGAATAGTATTTATGCTTGCCTCTGAAAGAAAACTTACATGTTGTATATGTGCTTAATTACATCTGAAAATATACATATATGTGTGTATGTGTGTGTATGTATGTGTAGGTGCTCCTCTCACTAATATATATATATATATATATATATATATAAATGGACAGTTGGATGGATGGACAATGTTTGTATGCAGAGTTATGGGACCACTAAAAGAGTAAAGATTAGAACTTAGGTTGTTGCTCTATAGAAATCCATTAAAGTGTTAATGCATATTGTTGATTCTGTTTTAATGTTTCTTTTAAATTTTGCTTCTGTTCTCTGTAGGTTGTTGTTGGCAGTGTCTGGAGATAATCAAAGAAAATTCTGATGTATCTAGGTACAATTAACTCAAGGATAAGCATATGGAAGAGAGTTCCATTATGGAGCCTGAGAGTTTACAAATCAGTGATGTCTTTCCAACAGTTCATTATTAGGAAATGGCAGTCAATGAGCTCCTTTCATGGACAACATGGTATTTTACATGGTGTTTTGAAGGAATCCAAATTTATTTGAGATTTCACAAAACAGCA